>NC_059128.1:187224290-187464290 GCF_020740605.2 Lemur catta | reverse complement strand
TGTTACCTCTGCTGTTAGCTCTCTCTCTACAGTTCCTGAAGTTTAGATCCTAAGAAAGCCCCTGAAATAACTACTAAGGTAGTTTGTAGGATTCCCTGGAATGAAGCAGAACCTACAGTGTCCTGAACCATAAATATTAAAATAATAACAATAATATTCTGTTACTGCAGTTTTAAGAAGGTCTGAACTTCAGACTCTTGAGTAATGGGAAGTGGGGGTTACTTTAATGAATTTAAAATATTAGTTTTACTTTAAAAAGTTTTAATAAGTATATATGCATAAAAGTCATAAAAATGTCATCTATATTAAACATAAATCTGAGACTATTAATATCATGAAAATTGCAAGACATCTTATCTTTTCTTTCTAAATGTTTGCTTGCCACCATTTCTTTGCCATTGTTAAGACCACTGTGCCTTAAATATGTAACAGACAGATCTGTATTTGGAAGGTGAAGGAAGGGTTTGGGGGAGGGCAGAGAATGGGTCCAAGTTCATGTTATGTGGATGACTGTGCAGTATTTATTAATTATTTATTGCAGAAGCAATTTTCAATAAACTTATAACTGATCAAAATGTACCAAAGAAATGGATCACTTGACAATGGCACTGTTTCTGATTAGAATATGTGCTGGTCCTCAGATTTAAGATCTGTAAACTACCTAAGAAATCATGACAGTAATATGACATTAACATTTAATCCATATTAAAAGTATTTTAATTTGTACACATTCACAGGACACACTTGTCTGTCAAAAGGAAAGAGAAAGATTTATGGAATTGGTCTTGCATAAAGCAGAGAAACTTCATGCTGTTTCATCTCATGATCACAGTCTGAGAAAAGTGTCTGTTTTAATATGCACTTTTACCCTAAATGTCAAATGTATATTGTCTTAGGTAAGGAAAATAAGTTAAACACTGGGAAGAAAAGGATCTATAATATTATGCTGAAATCCTTAAATAGTGACATGAGCTAATAAATATTTTTAATCAGTGTTTAATAGATTTATAGAGTATATGGGTAACATCAGGACATTCTGAGATAATTATATCCTCATACTTACTCATTTAGACAAATGTCAAAAACAGTTTTGCAGGACACAGTGGGGGAATATAAAACTACAACTGAGATATTAAAAATGCAACAGACAAGTGAGTTTAGAATAGTCATAATCTATTTTTTGCATTTTCTAGTTCATGTTGTATGTTAACCGAATCCTCAAAAGTATAATAATAATACATTAACTGTGTTTATACTTGTGTTAAATAGCACTATCAATCTGAGAACTGAAATACAGCAGTTTGACTTGTAAGTTCTACATAAAATAGCCTAAAACAAAGAGGACAGGGCTTTTATTAGAACCTGATAATGTTATTGATGAGTATGTAATAGCAATGGGCCTGCCTACATTTCTGGCAAGCAGCAGCTGTATTCTTACAAACCACTGATGGGCTAAACAAACTATTAATGACAGTTGCTTTTCAACACTTAAGATGGTCAGACTGTGTTCCTTAACCGCAAGGACAAGTAGGTCATCATTCTCAAATGCTATACAATATAAGAAACATAAATGAGACCTGTGGGGAGATAAAACCCACAGGTATGGCTCCAGAGTTCTTTCGCTATTCAACTATTAATAGAAAACAAATCCCACTTAAAGCTGTAAACACTTGTAATCCTTTTCACTAAAAGATTTATTACCACTCATTAAATTTTCCACCTAAGGGTGAACAAGGTATTATTAGGTCTAGTGTCAACTGCCGTCCTGAAAAACACAACTTAACACCTGAACTCAAAATTAAAAAAAAAAAAAAAATTTGTCCCTCTGTTACTCTTGCAGAGTAAGATGATGAAATTTTTACCCTATTGTGTAAATCTGTGGAGTAGGTTTATGAACACCCTAGGTTTATGAACACCCAACCAATCATTCATGGGTTGCAGAATTATACTTAATGAGTATGAGGGAAACACCTAGAGTCATCACCAGACTCAGAAAAACTTCTTCATTGGACACATGTCTCTCAAGTCAATGTCTTTTAATGTATTTTTCTTCCTGGTGGTCACTGAACCAGCAGTATTAGCCTCACTTGGGAGCTTGTTGACATGCATATGCTCAAATCCTGCCACAGATGCAAAGAATCAGAATCTGTACTTAAACAAGATTCTCAGGTGACTCATATACACATTAAAGGTGGTTAAGCACTGGCCTAGATTACCCTGTCCTCTTATTCTAACTTACCTCCATTTTACTTTTCAGAAAAGAGAACAAGGGAGGATAGAAACATGATCCTGATCCGAATAATTTACTTCATTCATTCCCAAAGGGACACAGCACAGACACCATTCTTTCAAGTCACAAACAACCCACAAAATTATTTTGAAACTAAAAAGTGACAATTTTCCATATAGTTCTACCATTTTCTGATCTAAGTCCCTCTCCAAAGAGAAAAGGATAGCATTACTTTTATAGTTTGCTTATGAAACAATAATAGTTATAATCAAATGTTAAGGCTCTATCTCCTATACTTTTTCTTCATGTTAAAAATGCATGTTAATATCACTAATCCTACCTAGCATTTTAATCCTCATTCAGTAGTACAATAAGGCTATTACTCACTACATTATCCAGAATTTTAAAACATAAAGTGGTAGGCAAAACATGAAGTCAGCACCCTTTGATATAAGAAGAACTTACAGTCAATTTTCTACATCTTTACAGCATCATTAATTTAAAAAAAAATGTCAGGAGCAACATCACCACCTAATAACCACCCTCCTTCAACCCTTCTGTGTTAACAGACATAACCCTTAGGTCATTATCAGAGGGCCTTTCATCCATATATGATTCATCATCAAATAAAAAAAATTATTTCTTTAAGTTCATTATAAAATCTAATTAAGCACAACCTTATAAGCAGTCTTTTCACTTATCTTCTCTAAGTTTTTAAATATAATATGGGCACTGAGCTCTTAGAGATGTTCTCAATTTAGTTCTGTTGATGAATACTACAGGATTCCTGCAGAGTAATTCCTTAGGATTCAAGATCAACAGTAGTTTCCTAAGTAAATAAAGCAGTAAAAAGAGTCAGAAATAAAAGTACTAAAATAGAAGACAAGCAAAGAAAGCTTTAAATATATATACACACACACACACATACACAAAATTAAAAGTCCCTGAAGAAGAAAATAAATGGAACAAAGTTAATATTTAACACTATAAGAAAACTATTTCTGGAAATGAGAAAACTTAAGTTCACATATGAGAAAGCTTACGGTATATTTGGAAAAGTTCAACTTCAGAAATAACCAATTTTTAGAATTATCCTAGTAAAACTAGACTTTAAGGACAAAGAAAAAATGACATGACCTCAAGGCAAAAAACCAAATTACCAGTAAGGCTGGTGACAGAGATACCAAGAACAATATAAAAAACAAGGCATTAGTGGAATAATACTTTTAAGAAAGTCAAGGAAAGAAAAGACAAGCCAAGGATTTTAAATCCAGCCAAATTGTCATTCAAGAGGCAAGAGTAGAAAAACAGTTTGGAATGTGAAGGATCTCAAGGAATACTGTACATAGGAGGCTTTCCTGAGGAATATATTAATACTAGAAGATGAGATGCATCAAAACAAGACATAACTGGGGAAATATCACCAAACTAACTGATAGTAAACATTTAATATATTTAATCTGAGCCTATTTTAAAACAAGGTAACAGCATGGGTAGAGGAATATTAATAGTATATAAATGTTGCATGTTCTAACAAAGTACAAGAATACAGCACGAAGAAATGGGGGGAAAAGGAAGAAAAGTAAAGTACAATAGGAGTACTGGCAGTAATAAAAGTAACAGGTGGGAGTCAAAAGATGCCATTCAAAAGGTTAAGCAGGAATAAGGGGGATTAAAAGCACTATAAAAGATATAAATATAAAGATAACCATTAACAAAAATATAAACCTTCCTAAATTTAATAATAATAATAATAATAATTATAATAGCTCTTCAGAGACAACTCTCCATAGCAGTTCTATACATCTTACATAAGCTTTTGTTCTGGACTATCTTTTCAAAGATGTTTGTATAGCAAACAATCTTGGAAGACAGAGTGAGTATTTCCCCCTGGACCGGAAGGCAGTTTTGTTACCTGACTAGGATAATAGTAAAGATGTCTTTCTCTTGGTCAAAATTTGGGTAGGTTTTCTAGCAGCCCTTATAGAACTTCTAAACTTGGAATTCCTCAGCTATGATACAAACACACTAAGTATGCAGCATCACTACAGGGGACCTGCAGATTAAGAGAAACCTACAGAAATGTGAAGCATGTGCTCCCTGTTGTGCTGTGAGTAATAAAGCATTTGTCTCTGACCCAGGAATCTCTTGTTTTCTGCCAGCATCTATGAAACTGTGACAGGCATGCAAGTAGGCTAAAGTCTCAGAGCCTTAATAAAGAAGGCACAGCCAAACAGAGAAAGAAACACAATTAATATAATGATACAGTAATTATAGAGTGATTTCCAGGATATATGGTTAAACTTCCCCTCCCCACAAAACAGTACAAAAAAGTACATACAATTTGCTATCTTTCATAAGAGGAAGAGGAAGTACAAATACACATGCATGTGTGTGCACATATGTGCCCACACACTTAATATTAACAAAAAAAGAACAGGGAGGATAAAGCAGTAGTCAAAATTGGCTACCTACAGGAGACAGAGGAGAACAGGCGAGAATGGTCACCTTTCTGAGAATACCACTGTGTATAATTTTGACTTCTGGAAGCATGTGAAAATTATACATGTTCAAACATATAATTAAATCAATAAGAATGGGGACAAAGGTACCTAATCTGAATGCAAAAAGAAACAAATGAAAGCAACTATATTTCAAATGAATAACATCACTACACTCAAGTGAAAGAAAAGAACTACTAATAAATCTTGTACTCTTTTTAGTAGGTTTGTTTTTCACAAAGTATGCTTGTACCAATTCTGAAACTTTTTTGCGTATTATATGGTTGAGTAAATGAGTAAATGTATTGGTGTTGTTAGGAGTCAGGGTTTTCACTGTCAAAAGAACCCAGAAGTCACATGAAAGAATTCTCCCTGGACAAATCTGGGACAAACTGAGTATCAAAATAAATAAGGAAAGTAATTGATAATAATCTATTTAATAAAATCAAAATCCAGTCCCATGAACAGTGTATAAGACGTGGAAACAACCCAAGTGCCTATCAATCCATGAGTGGATTAATAAAATGTGGTATGTGTATACCATGGAGTTCTACTCACCCACAAAAAACACTGGTGATCTAGCACCTCTTGTATTATCCTAGATAGAGCTGGAGCCCATTCTGCTAAGTGAAGTATCACAAGAATGGAAAAACAAGCACCACATGTACTCACCATCAAATTGGTATTAACTGATCAACACTTAAGTGCACATATAGTAGCAATATTCATTGGGTGTTGGGCAGGTGGGCAGGGGGAGGAGCAGATGGGTATATTCACACCTAATGGGTGTGGTGCTCACAGTTTGAGGGATGGACATGCTTGTAGCTCTGACTCAAGCAGGGCAAAGGTAATATATGTAACCTAAACATTTATACGCCTGTGATATTCTGAAATAAAAAAAAATCCATGAGACCTTGCTTCTGATAAATAGATAAGTAAAATAAGAAGGGTGGGCTTTCCTTACAGTATAATACTGAATGTAATATGCAGGGAGCAGTTGAGTTGGCAAATCTCCATTTTGCAATCATTGGGCAAGAATCATCAATGCATAATGGAGCAACAACCTTCAAAAGGCTCTGTCTAGAACTGTAAACAGACTTAGGCTTTATAGGTAGTGGACAAGTTTGTGAAAAGAAAACTAAAATGGTATTGGGCAGTATTATTATAAGAAATTTAAGCTGAAAAGAATAACATGCTGCTAGACCATCCTCAGGAAAACTTGGTAACATAGAAAGAAAAGAATGATAGAACAAAAGCTGAATCAAGGATCTGAGAGATAATAAAGGACTTAAGTAAAGGAAATCAGCCCTTGAAAATGTTCCAAGGGGAACAGTCCAGCTACTCCCCTCCTTTCTCTATAGACCCACACCTGCTTTCTCCTTTTCAGGGTTACATATAACTATACACCAAGAAGAGCCCATAAACATATAATACAAAGATAGTGCAACTATATGTTTCCTGGTGGCAAGTGTAGCAAGCTGCATATGTCATTTTCTTTAACTTACTAAAATTTATATTGGCTTTTTCCTCTCTTAGAAAAATGCTAATTCTCTATGATAATTTAAATAAATAATTTGGAAAAGACAAAGACTGAAGAAGGCTACATAAAGAAGAGATTAATTCCAAATGTGTGAGATGCTTTTCTCATTTCAATTTTATACCATATATATTTAAAAATCCATCTATTAGAAGCTATCCTTCTAATTGCATTTGGCTATATAGCCAATTGAAAGAAGCGCTACCTACATATGCTATAAGCCAAGGCCTCTAAATAGTCTGCTCAGTGGTAAAGGGGAGACATACAAACCTCATGAGCTCACAGGTGTTAGAAAGAACAGGTTTCATTAATGCTTAACCCAGAAATTGTAAGTTAACCTCCTTCTTAGGCATGAACCTTCTTAGACAAGTTATGAAGAATATCACTGACTTCACTGAGTATTATAAATGCACAAAGCAAGACAGATACACAGACAGATAGATGAATATATTATTGATAGTTCACAGTGGGTCAATTACAAGTTAGAGTCTTTCAAACTTAGATGAAATGCATTAAAATCATCTACTTCCCACTACCTAACTATATGCTAATCCTGGCTCCTTCATCCCTAAAATGTTAATCTTTGAAATATATTTGATGTATATGACCCAGATAAAAATGAAGCATAACTTAATGTCAAGAATAGAGAATAATTCACATACAATTATTCTTGACTTTAATAAGTGGCTATGCTTTATCAAAAGTTTTGTAAAAAATTTATCTGGACAACTCTTTCTTCAGATGAAATCTTATTTAAAATTTCAAAAGTTTATTCTACAAAATAACTAAAAGTGGAACTACTTTGGTTGAAGTAGGCAGTGGAACTCTGGAGTTTCACCTGCTTTGAAGATCTTTCTTGGCAGCCCAAGGCACAGTTAGAAAACTATTGCTGCCTAAGATTATAAGTATAGTATAAGTATGTGCAATAGTCACTGAAAATGAGATCCTACTAGAAAGTTTAAAGAATGGGAAATTTAAACTAGGAAAAAATCAAACCCATTTTTATTTAGTGAGGAACATAAAGTAAATATTATTAGAACAGAAGTATAAAAGACAGCTCATTTTGGTACTATGGTAGCTGTTTTTCCTTGTTGTAAGCCCCCAGTTGATACTGCAATGTGATATTTCAGATCAACATGTTTATTCTGATGTCCATATGTCCTAAATATATGTGACATTATTAAGTGATAAACAGTAGCCTAGAAAATGCTTTTTAATGATGAAAAACAATGTTATTTGCTAACTTCTAATCCTAACAAGTACATAGTTCAAATTTTCTAAGATATTATATCTTGCTTCTTAACAATTAATCTGTAATTTTTAGGATCACTCTTAAAAATCTAGTTTTCTTCAATTTCCTTTAGCTATTAAGAGTAAAACCAAAAATTCCTTCTAACTCTAAAACTGCTGTAAGTCAAAATGAAGCTGCCTCTTGCTACTGTTTGCTTTTGTGAAAGCAGAACAAAAGCACATTAATACTTAACAAAGCTACAGTATAATACACGAATGAAGTCTCACATTAAAAAAGTACTTAGACTATATTTACAAAAGAATCTCTACTATTAATTATTCAACATTTGGGTTTGACCAGAAACCAGAGCATGACTGTATAATGCTCTGTTTAAATGAACTACTTAATGTAATAAACACTCAATACAGTGAGCTTAATGAATTTCAGATCTGTTATAAATAGTAGTTTTTCCAATTTTTTGGTCAATGGACATATTTTAATGCTAAAGCAGTTTAAATTTTACTTGTTCTTTAAAAATGTTTACTTAAACCAAAAATTTTGTATCTCAATTATTTTATATTCTAAAACTGAATATAGTTTAAACCAATGCATTATTCATAAAGCAAAGACATCAGGAAAAACAAAGCTGTGCACTTCTTTCAAAGCCGTTAAATTGCTAAAACATACCATATTTATGCATGCAATATTTGATTGTGTTTTTCTTAAAACACAAGCTTGTTTTTGTTAGATCAAGATATGCCAAAAATTCTACACCAAACAATTTTGTTTATAATTAAAGCAATCATCAATCCAAAGATTGTCATCCATTTTATTTCATCTCTACATCAAAAAAAAAGTAATTTAAAAAAAATTTTAAATTCCCTTGAAATGATAAGATAAATGAAAATGTGAGTGCCTTCACATAATAACAGTAAGCTGACCCTTTGGGAAATGGTTGACTTTCTCAATACAAGGTATTCAAAGCTCATTCAAAAGTGTTCATTTAGAATGCAGATATCAAAGATGATGCAAATGTTCAGAGAAAATTAGAACTTACCAGATGTTCTAATCCAGCTTTGATGTTTCCAGATTCCCTAAAATAGAAGAATAAAAGTTCTAAATAGTTGCTAAACCCTTGTCTGCTCTAATTTATGTTTACCTCAAAAATGCTTTACAAACTCTTTTAATTTTTCCTTCTTTACTAATCTTCATAATAATGCTGGTTTTAAGGACAATACAATTTTCATCAAAAGTGAACACTTTATTTATATTGAACAGTATTACCTCTAAAACTGGTATTTCACTAACAAAAAACACTTTAGATTTTTCCAAGTCAATGGAGAACAAAAAAATATATTATTATACTTATACAATATCTGTTTATTTTGCAATTAGCTGTTTCATTAGAGGTTATATTTATTTCCAACATTTATTATGAAAATGTTCAAACTCACAGATTCTATCTACCATCCAGATTCTACAATTCACATTTTATTATATTTGCTTTACCAAATACCTATCCATCCATGGTTGCATTTTTATATAAAGAAAATGCACATAAAGAATACATTTGTGAGTACATAGCTAAATAACTAAATCTTAACACATTTTTTCCTGACATTAATTTTATTAATTTAGTCCACTTGGTAAGTCAGGACCTCAGATTGTTTTTATATTTAAAAAAAAATCACCAAAGAAAAAACAAACATAAAATATCATATTATAAGTATCAAATTTCTTGCTTTTCACCGTAAAAGAGACTGCTGATAGAACTAAAAATACAGGTATCTGTACAAGTAGCAAAAATAATTTAAATATACATTTGGTGAAGTATGGCAAGTAGTTGAATTTTTTTTCTGATTTCAAACTATACTAACTTACTAGTAAAAAATGAGCTTTTCTCATTCTGATTAAGCAATATTTTAGTTTTATCACAACTACCAAGCTTATCTTTTTTAACATGAAATTATAATTCTACCACCCTGCACAAAGTAATTATAAAACCTCCAACAATGAACATTCATTATGTTTAATCTCCCCAAACCTCTTAGTTTTTCTGAGGAGTCTCAACTTTATTTCTTTTCTATTTCTGTCTCCTATTTTTCCTTTGCCAAAAACATACTTATTCTGTTTCGTTTCTCTTGCTATACTGTCTTTCCAGATTTCTCCACCTTTATTCCCTTCAGACTTGCTGCTGGAAAATTGTACTCAAAGCTTCCAACCTTTGCTCTCATTGCCCAGTCTGATATAGTAGGAATAAATTCCCACTTCGACTGATTAGCACTCATCTTTAGCCATTCTCTCCTTTACTTCCTGCTTCTGACAATCTTAGCAAAACTATATATTCAATGTTTAGAAATTTAAGGGTTTCTGAACTCATTCTCTAATCTCATTCTCTAATCTCTAATGTCATCACAGTCCTAATGACAAATGACAGGAATAAATTACTACAAGGTGTGAGAGAACGGTACTATTTATATAAATAATTATTTTAAACTTTATTATTACAAAATTAATACATTTATTGGAGCTGGAAGTCAAGTGAATTTTTAAGTTTTCACAAGGACATTCTCATAAAGTTATTTGTATAATTTAAAATTTAAACAAAAAAGGAACACAGATAGTGAAACATCTAAATAGTGCAACATATATATGTGTGTGTACGCATACACACTAAAATTAATTCTTCCTCCTATTGCTGACTCCCAGTTCTCAATCACTGATACTAGCTCTTTATTTATCCTTATAAAGGTATTCTACATGCTCACTCCTCTGTATGTACGTGTGTGTCTTTTCCAATTAGGTGTTTTTAAAATCCCAACAGAAGCATACCATACACACTGTTTTGTACCTTTACTTGGCAATCTATTTTAGAGTTGGTGCTATATAATCTACTTCACTTTCCTTTACAGCTACATTGTCACAAATGGTTCTTATTATTAAATAATATTACAATATAAAGAGAACAAAAAATGCTCAGATTTAAAATATAAGTCCGTAATTCATTATCTGAAACCACTGGGGCTAGACATGCTTCATTAGAATATTTCAGATTTTATAAAGGTAAGGTATGTTATATAACACTGCCAGTGGGTCTTAAGCAACATCTCATCATCATACCCATTAATAATTCTGAAAGAAACATATAAATGTCTTCATAAAGAGGGATAAATAAAAACTATAAACACGTTCATTTCAGAGGAGGTTTTGCTGTCAACTTAGTTTGCCACAATCTTAGGGAAAATCACCTGGTTTTCTGAGCTATTTGCATTTTAGAATTGAAATTTTTTTAGAGAAGAAATTTTTCTTTAAAACAAAAAGAAAAGGTAGGCTATTGCTATGCTATGTTTCCAACTGAGTCTTTAAATTAAAATATATTTAGAAAATATGTGTTTTGAATGGTATGCCTGAGAGAAAACTAGGCATCACTCTTGACGCACTCCCTTTTCTTCACTGCCAAATATAAGCCACAGAGTCTTGGCTATCCAACATCCTTAATTATCATTGAGATTTAACCACTTCTATCTTCATAGCTGCTATCTTATTTCAGATGGTCATCTTTTCTCCCTAAATTATTGCAACAGCCTCTTGAGTATTGATGGCTCCTGCCTTGCCCCACGTCAATTCATTCTCCGTAATACAACAAAATCTTTCCAACATACAAGTTTGATCTTGTTAATTTCCTTCTTAAAATCTACAATATCCTAGCACAATGCAGTTTAACTATTACCTCTTATCTTGCCAAAGCTGTGTCACATGAAAAGTGACAGTAAAAAGCCATGACAAACTAGTAACCTGGTTTCACTCACCACTGAACCACTTGCTCCCTCTACCTAAAATGGTCCTTTTTTCCCCTTCTAGCTAACAAAAAACCATCCTTCTGGAACCAACTTAAACTATACTTCAACTAGGGAAATATTCTCCTTTTATCACAAACAAAGTAATGAATTCTTCCTTGTTCCCGTAACACTCTGAGCATGTCCCATCACAAAATTTATCACACTTTTCAATAAATGCTATTTACTTTCTCACCGACACTGCTAAAATCAAAATTCCTTGAGGACATGCATTGCATCTTTTTAATTTTTATATTCCAACACCCAATACAATGACTGAATCAGAGTATGTATTCAATTAATAAGGGTCTGACACCTGACCGTCATGAGACGAGCTTGGATGGAGAGTCAGTAGCAACAGCTCAGATCTCTGAGCAGTCTTACCCAGTCCCACCCTATCTCCAACCCACACAAAAAGCAAGGCAATCTGCAACAGTGAGGGGGTTGCCTAGGATACTAGTATTAGGAGATATGTGTGGGTGTGTGCATGTGTGCAAATGCTAGTGGGGTAGCCAGTTGTTTTATTTTTTTCTTGGTACTGTTTTTGAGGGAGTTGGGGGGAACAATGGCAAAAGTGGTTAAGGCCAAACTAGAGCACTGAAAGCTTTCCACTCCAGTTCTTAAATTAACCTGGAGCACAAGTCAGAGCTCAGGCTTTTACCCCTCCTCTACATTAAAATTACTAGCCAAGGTAGCTGAATGCTGCAAGGATATAAAAGATTAACCCACAAGTAAAATTTTAATATGCATAAACACAGGAATTGAAAAATAGAACAATCTCATCCAGAGAAAATAGAATAGACAAAAGAATGCAAGAATGTAAACATCCTCGAAGGGATGATTTTTAAAAATGTAAGTATGATAATGCAGTTATGGAAAAGAATCAATATTTGATAGTGAGTATTAAACATATAATGATTTGAAATAAAGAACTCAAAGGATGGATTAAAAGCACAACAGATACAAAGAATAAATCAATAAACTAGAAAACTGAGTAGAAGAAGAACTATCCCAGAAGGCATAGGGGAGAGGTGAAAAGACAGAACAAACAAGCAATAAAATTAAGAACAGGAATAGAAGTGCTAACATCTATATAATGGAAATCCTAGACAGAAAGCAAAAACAAAATGGAAGAGAAAAAATATTTAAGAAATAATCACATAAACTTCCCAAATATAAAAATATTCAAATCACAGACTGAAAGAACACATAAAGTGGTGAACAGGATAGTTAAGGAAAAAATCCACAGCAAAGATGTTGTAAGGACATTTAAGACTATTATGGATTAAGAGAAAAGTCTAAAAGGTTCCATAAAGAAAAAGGAGAACCCTCCATAAAGAAGAATAACATTGATATCAGACTTATCAACATTAATGCTGGATGCAAGAAAACAATGGAGTAATAACTCCCAAGTGTTAAAAGAAAAGGATTGTGCAGCTATGATTTATATACAGCTAATAAACTATTTTCTGATTAGAAAGAAAAAGAAATTCTCAACATACAAGGTCTCAGAAAATTCACCACACAAAGACATGATTTAAAAGAAGGCTTGAGAAATATAATGCAGTAAGAAGAGAAATAGATTAAGGAAGAAGCAACACAATAAGGCAAGTAAAGGTTGGCCTAGAATTTGTTAATTACTCTTATTAGTAATCAATAACTAAAAACAAAATTGGAGAAACTTAACCATAACTATCTGGAATTAAAATGCCCAAGAGGATTATCAGATTGGGGAAAAAAACAAAATCCAGCAATGTGTTATTGACAAAAGACACATAATACAAAAGGATTCAAAAGAGTTTCCCAAAAAAGGATAGAAATACATATATCCAGTTAAATATGAACCAAAAGAAAGCTGGGGTGATAATTTTCATGACAAAATATATTTAAGTCCCCTACTCCTCCATATTTATATCTACCTATCGATGAAAAAGAAGGGCATTCTATTCTAGTAAAAAATGCAATTAAGAAGTTTTTATTTGCATCCAAAAGGTCTGCATATGCATAGAGCTTAATATAAATCATATTGCGACAACAAAATTTGAACAGGTTGTCCATGAAAATCAGTTTTCTTTACTTTTACTTTGGGCAGAAAGACAAGGAAAGTTGACCATCTCAAAACAACACAGATAAAGCATTATAAGTACATAAATAAAACACAAGACAACCATGATATACTAATATAATCCTGGTTCTAGAAGCAGAACACCTAAACTCAAATTTAAGCTCTACTACAAAATGGTCATGTGAACTTGGGTAACTATCTTTTCTGAAGCTCAGAATATCTACCTATAATGTGAAGATTACTTGCCTTACCTAACACATAAGTTTGCCATGAAAAAGAAAGATAATACATATGAAGATGTATAATAAATTGTAATGTGCTACACAAATGTTGTTATGATGGATATTTAAATACACAAGTCTTAAAATTGATTCAAAAAGTCTTCATGAATTTTAAAAAAGAGAGAGGCAAGATCCAAAACACTGATAGAGGGATCTTGCAACAAATGGTATAAAACCTGTCCTCTTTAGTGGTCTGTCTCTAGGGTTGTCCCTGTCATGACTTCATCAATATTTGTGCAACTCCTTTTGCCCTGTGCTGAAAGCAGACTTAATTCAATTATAGGTCTCAAAACTGATAAAATGGTCCTGAAGTGGAAAATGGGAAGAGATTATTGGCAAATGAATAAAGATTTGTATCGAACTAACACACAGGAGTACAGCAGGTCTTTTTTTAATCATTCCCTGTCTTAAATCTTCTGGGAACCATGAGTTTCCCTTCCCCTCATGCAGCACATCGATTTCTGAATTAGACTGCAATATTAAATAATTAATATACTTGCCATGATTGATGTTCTGCATTAGTTGAATATTAGGTTATCAATCAAAATCCACTTGGTTTAATGTAATAATATTGAAAAAGTGTCATGGACTGTTCATCCAATTTGTAGTTGAGGCAGCACAGATAGTAATGTTGGCATAACACAAGGCTCTAAAGCAGGAAATGCAGTGGCTCAACACGTATGAGGCAGACATTTTGAAACTCACTGGGATAAGGCTGAGGTTGTCCTACATAAACCAAGTGGCTCCTGTCGGTTTCAATCTTAGGTGTGAGAAGATGCCATGTATCAATCATGCCATAGCAGGCAAGAAAAGAATTAAAAGAAAGATATTAATTTACATTTGTTACAAACAAATTTCGTTATTTTTCCAAAAGAAACGTGCTCTAAGTCTAGAAACTGTTGTATGATAGCTTACATCCTCTTAAGAAAATTCTAAACAAAAGGACTAAGATTTTTTTTTTAGATCTAGTTTCACTTGAAAAGGATCAACTTTTCTTTTTCTTTTTTTGTTAATACAAGAACAATATCATACCAAAGTGACAATTCAGTTTTTTAATGGTCTAACGGAATCAGGTCAAAGAGTCACATTGAATAATGGTATCTATTTTGAAAAAACCTATTCCTTCTGATGATGGCATTCTCCTTTACTCTCAATATTTTGCATCTACATGTGTCAAAATATTAGCTTACAAAACATTTTATTTGCTTAAGTTGCCTAGTAAAGTAAATGACCATTTGTCTCATAATCTCTATTCTATCAATCCAAAAATCTATTATGCATTTACTGATAAAAGTGATACTTTAAGATAAATTTAATAACAAAAGACATCCAAAAGAAAAGTGATCCTTTTTTGCAACGGAGTAGAAACTTAACAAAATAAATATAAACTAAAATCATTTCACAGACCAAACCATAATACACATAACTAATTGAAGGTAGCATTAAAGTATTATTTCACTGACCAAGCCCTTAACAAATAAAAGAATAAATATATTTCTCATCAGTAATGTATATGTATTACCCTAGGAATTATCAAAAATAGAGTAACTTAAAAATTTTAAAGTAGGCTTTTTTGTCATGAACTAACCATATTACTTACTTTAAAAGATTGGTATACTGCAGTTTTCTACAGGTACAATAGCTAAGATCACAGTTAATTCTGTATATTTTCCTTCATGAAGAATCTACAGGAGTTGTTTTTTTTACATGATGGCAGTCAAGGCTTATAAAACCTGACTACATAAATTATAAAAATGTCTATACCTCTCTTCTCAAACAATAATGAATAAATTTTTATGTGTATTAGATTCTGTTATATATCAAAAGTTATTAATGAAAAGTTTGGTAAAATATAAATCTAAGAAAACCTGTGTTTAAATTTCAGCTCTATTATTTACTAAATGTATGATTTGTCAAGTTCTATATAGGTCATTAAATAGGAAGTGTCCGATTTCACATCAAAAGTGTAGTTTATTATATTTCAAACAAGAAGCAGTACAAATTAATCAAAGTATGTGCCGCAACTATCCACACAGTTTTGTCATCTTAACAGTAGCTATTTATGCCAGCAGCAAACAAGCCTGGAGAGCGAGTGGTGATGAAATAGCAAAAGGCATTTTCTACAGCTTCTTGAGAATTGAGTATTTTTCCTTGCAAGAAGTAGTCCAAAGCCTGGAAGAACTGGTAGTCAGTTAGCACAAGATCTGGTGAATACGGTGGATGACAGAGTGTTTCCAAGTCCAGCTGCTTTGGTTTGAGCAGCATTGTTTGTGCGACATTATAGTAGAATGCTGTCCTGCAAGAGGATTGGCCTGTCTCTATTGACCAATCTTGGCTGCTTAACCACAAGCATCCTCATCATGTCACCCAACTGGTTGCTGTAGCCATCTGCTGTAATCCACTGACCAGGTTTCATGAAGTTGTAGTGAATAATACCAGCACTGGACCACCAAACAGACACCATTAGCTTTTTTTGATGAATATTTGTTTTTAGACTCTGTTTTGGCACTTCATCTTTATCCAACTATTGTGCCAAAGGCTTGTAATTGTCAAAAAGAAACCATTTTTCATCACACGTAACAATACAGTGTAGAAATGGTTCACTTTTGTGTCATGACAGCAAAGAAAGGCACGCTTTGAGAAGATTTCTCTTCTGACACTCATTGAATTCATGCAGAACCCATCTATCCAGCTTCTTTACCTTGTCCATTTGTTTCAAGTGGTCTAATAATTGTTGTAATAGTAATGTCAACCCTTGCTGCTAATTCACGTATAGGTTGAGATGGATTCGCTTCCACTACAGCTTTCAACTCATCATGATCCACCTTGGTCTCAGGTCACCCACATGGCTCATTTTTAAGATTAAAATCACTAGAACAGAATTTCTCAAACCATCAATGTACTGTGTATTCATTAGCCACATCCTTCCCAAACGCTTTGTTGATATTTCAAGCTGTCTGGACTGCATTGGTTCCATGATGAACTCATACTCAAAAATAATACAAATTTTTGACTCATCCATGGTTTTACAAAAATTACTCTAAAAAAATTTTAAAGATAATCACAGGCCAAAATGTGTGTCTGAAAGACTGAAGATGTACCTTCACAATAAAAATAAAACAAGAAGTGTCAAAGCAAAACATCAGAGATAACAACTCTCAAATTTAGTATTTAAGGAAATTGGACATTTCATATTTAATATTCAATTTTTCTCACCTTAAATTCAAAGATTAAAAAGATAATCAGCATATATATAAATAGAAGTCACTCAGTTAGTACTACTGTTTAATGTAACGGGCTAATAATGTGCCAACTGACTCCATTCAACTTTCAAAATAATAAAAATCTTTATAGAAGGTTTAGCTTCTTTAAATTGCCTTAAATCTATTTCAACCATAATATCTATAAATGAAAGTCAGCTTCATTTTCAAATATCAAATATTGTATATATAAAAAGCTTAGCCCAATGGCTAGCATTCAATAAGAACAACATACACATCCTGATATAAACATATTCTTATATCCTGATCTCTTTGGAAGAAGGTAAAGTGTGTTTTTTTTTTTTTTAAAAAAAAGCTTTTTGATGCCTAAAAGGAATAAATTGTTTTCTTTTTTTTTTGTCCTTTTTTAAAAAATAAAAGCAAGCAAAAATAATTTCTCAATTACATAATATTTTTTACATTTTAACTCAATAAGAATAATACTGAATATCAGCACTAAGATCCAAAGAGATTTTCCTGGAATCTCAGTTTCTACTTACCAGATTTGATTAGAATTCTTAGCATTTTTCTCTTGATTGGAGAACATCTTACAAATTAGTGTCTCTAAATATATATTCTTATGTTGCTATAGTTCAGAACGATGGTTTCCAGTTGTTTGCATTTTCCAAGTAGTTTTTGATTTGACTGATTATTACTGGTAATAAATTCTGCTCTAGAACTTATAAATCATTTGCACAGACAAGTCTACTACGGTTAATAAAATTTAAGTGTATCCTGCTCTTTTTAAGATCCTTCAGTCGGTTTTGCAGACAAATATTAATGAGCATCCATTATGTTGGAACGAGTTTAAATTGAATATATTAAACAGCCAAAGACTTATGATACAAACTGAGCTGATTCCAATGGGAAACTGAACACTTAAGTTGGCATGGATCAGTTTAGCCACTTACAATAAGTCAGGTAAACAGGTTGTGGAGTTCACAGAAAGGGCCCACAGGGAGGAAAAAAGAGATTTCAGTATTTCTGAAGTCATGTTCTAGACAACAGTCCCAAACAAAGGAAAACTAAGAGAGCTTGTCACTAGTAGATCTGATCTAAAAGAACTAATATAAGAAGTTCTTTAGACACAAGAAAAATTATAGCAGAAAGAGCCTTCGAACATCAAGGTGAAGGAAGCACAACAGAAATGTTATTTATTGAGCACCCTTAGCTCAATGATAAATTCTCAAGGGATAATAAAAGCAATAACAATAACAACATAAACAAACATCATCAACAGAAAATCAAGAGAAGATATGATATATATGCCTTAGATGTTAAAATCTGTGGTGTCAAACCAAGGCAAATACAGTCAGCCCTTCATATCCATGGGTACTGCATCCATGGATTCAACCAACAGTGGATCAAAAATATTCAGGGAAAAAAAACTGTGTCTGTACTAAACATGTACAGATTTTTTTTTCTTGCCATTATTCTCTAAACAATATAGTTGAACAACTATTTACATAATATTTACATTGTATTAGAAATTATAAGTAATCTAGAGATGATTTAAAGTAAACACAAGGATGTGCACAGGCTATATGCAAATACTATGCAATTTTATATCAGAGACTTGAGCATACAGGGATTTTGGTATCCTCTGGAGGTCCTGGAACCAATCTGTGTATACCAGTGGATGACTATATATAAAATAGTTAATGTCCAATCCAGGCAGGGAAAAACCATGTGATACATTTCCCACATGCAGGACAAATATTCATAATCAATGACAACCCTCTTTTCCTCTAAGGCCAGTGCATCTCAACATCTTTCTCAACATACTGTTCTAAGCAATCATGGCCAGTTAAATGGAGTTAGCAGGTGAGATGCAACCCATTCACCACTACCCTCTTTAACCTATGTTCTTGACCTCATTCAAGAGAAGTGCAGAAAAAGAAGAAATTGCCATATGTGTTAGGGTGGTTGGAAAAGATTTCAAAGAGGAGGGTAATTTTAGCTGGATCCTGATGGATTGATTGTATTTGGGTAGACTGAGTAAATAAAAATGAGGAAGCAGGAAGAATGAACTCAAATGTCCACCATGACCTGATCAGGTACGGTGAGTGGCCTGCTCAGAGAAGATACATTAAAGGTCATATAACTTTAACTCTTTAAAGTAATTTTTATTATGTATGTTTTCAGGTCCATCATCTACAGTTGTATACGTAGTTTATTAGGAAAAAAGAAAAAACCCAAAAGGGCAAGTGGAAGCTAAAAGTTATATGCCCTGGCCAAGCAGTGCATTCTGGTGTGCATCTACAGGAAGAAGAGATATCTTTTCCTAATATGCACAAAGATGTCATGTGGGCTAGCAGTGGCCCTATAAATAATAAATGCTTATTGCAGAAAAATTCAAAATCACATCTGGTTCTAATGGAGACGAAAATAAAAGTCACCTGAAATCCCACCAGCCAAAGATAATAGCTTCAATATGTACTAGTTTTTTCCTCCAGACATTCTTATGAATACACATAAATACAATTATTTTTCTTACAAAAATGAGATCATGGCTGATTTGTTATGTAGTTTAAATTTTTTTACTACTTTATTATATATTGTAAACAGCTTCTTGGGTGTCAATAAATACACTTGCATATAACATTTTTAATGTTTACATATTATTTTGCACATAATGTACAATAAGTTAACTTATCTCTTATTGTTAGACATTTGAGTTATTTCTGATTTCTTCTTACAAATAAAACAGGGGTGTAAAAAAAGAATAACTGATCATTAGATTTAAAAATCTTTTATGAACTTTATGTAATGTTTATTGCAGTGCAGTGCAGTTAAGTAATTTTTAAAGGGGGAAATAAGCCTAGTATATTTCATCTCTATCATTTAAACATAAATAATTTATTAACAAATTAATGTATTATTTTATATATATAACAATGTAAATATCAATTATTATTATAAATAATTTAAATATAATTTAAAAATCAAATTTCTACTTTCAAAAAAGTCCATATTAGGTCTCAATAATTTCATAAAAGCAATATCTGTCCAAACATAATACAAAGTCAACAATCCGAAATAGAAGGTTTTTATGTATGTGTGTGTATGTATATGTTCTATTATTCTCTTCAGCTGCTAAAATTGAGGAAAAAGTACAATGTGTATATTTTTCCTGAGAAAAGCAAATTTTCAGTAACTCAAGAGATTGATTATTCAATTCTTCAATTATTAAAGTCTTTTGATGCTGTTCTCTTCCTTCTGATGTTCTCCTATTTAACGATAAACTCCAGCAAGAAACTGAAAACAAAGGTGTGTTTTAATCAGGTAAATATCTAACAGGACTAGGAAATAACAACTAAAACTAAATCAAATGAAACTCCTCAGCCTAGAAGGCAAGATTCTTGCTCAAGTGAAATTATTTGCCATTTCCTAAAGACCTCTCTGTACTTCCCAGCACTTAAATCTTCATGGTATTTGTCCAAGTGAACTGAACTTCTCAGAGAATTCACTTTTTAGGAAATATGAACAGTATGTGCCAAGTAATGCAATAAGTGCTTTACGTTAATTAGTTCATTTAACCCTTATAACTTTATTATGAAGAGATAAAATTATTACCCCGTTTCACAGATGACATAAATGAGGCTTAGAGAAATTAAGTGGATCAAACAGTACACCCCTCAGCTAGTAAAAGGCAGATTTGAACCCAGGCAGCCTTGAGTTCAATGCCCAAATTTTAGTCAAGGGAGAATTTATTACTCTCAGTCTCTAAAAACAATAACCTCAACAATGAAACAAGATTTTACATACAGTATTTCTCTATTCCTCAGTTGGAACTGTGATTGGGGAAGAGGCTTCAAAGGGGTGAGGATTTAAGTAAAAATGAACACTAACTCTTATTGACTGATAGGCTAACATATGCCAGGTGCTGAACCTGGTCATTCACACTTAAAATCTTATTAAATTCTCACAATATTCACAAAAGGAAAACTGTATAAATGGCTAACACACACAGGTCAAGAACAGTAAAGATTTGTAAAATAAAACTAAATGCCATTTTTTTACCAAGCAAACAAATAAAGATTAAAACAAATGATACTATTCTTTGTTAACAAAGGTAGAAAGAATCAGGCACCCGCATACCCTGCTAGTGAAAGAAGAAAATAACAGAAGTTTTCTAGAGGGTGATTGGGAAAATGTATCAAAATTCTCAATAATACACATAAAGCCTTTAACTTGACAGTTCTTTCTCTAAATGTATCCAAGTGATACATTCACAAGATACTAATCACTCCACTGTATTTAATACCAAGCCCCCGCCCCCTGCAAAACTGGGAAACAAACTAAATGCCCAAACTGTCAAATAAAATAAAATATTTATATAACAGAAAAGTATATAGCTATTGAAAATTATGATGTAGCTGTATATTTTCATGAAAATATTCTTGTGGTATATTATTTTAAAAAACACCAGCATATTACAGTCTGCTTAGGTACTTCCCAGTGATGATCTCAACATGTAATTATCTTGTTCATTTATTTACTAGCTTTTGTTTACCAATCCATTTGTTTGTTTTCTGTCTTCTACAATATAATGTAAACACCAGGATGGCTGTGACCCTGTCTATCTTAGTCACCACTAACTAGATCCTGAGAGCTTGGCACATGTGGTTCCCAAGAAATGAATGAATAAATAAATGAAGAACTGAAAGAGTGTCTAAAAAAAAAGAAAACCATATGACAAAATTCCAGAGGGTAAATTTTATACATGCATGTATACAGTGTGGTACGTGTGTGTGTGTGTGTGTGTGCATCCAAAAAGACATAAACTAAAAGTTAAACAGTATTTAACAACAGGATTGTGACTGGTTTTTATGTTCATTCTAATTCTTTACTTATGCGTTATCTAAAATTTCTTCCATGAAAACATAGTATTGTTAGTCCAATTAAAAAATATTTTTTAAAAATCTTCACAGCAACTCTATGGAGTTCAATTATTCCCATTATCCTCATTTTGTGAATAAGGGATCTGAGGCTTAGAGTAAGAAAGTAACTTGCTGAAATACAGAGATTGCTTTATCTGAATCCAAAACTCACACTCTTTCTTTTACAATAGAAATACTGCCTAGCATATCAGATAACATAAGGCTGCTCTATCTTCAGCCTACACTTTTTCCCATTCTCTATACTACTGAAAAACTTTCTCATAAATTATTTATGTACATGCCTGTTACCTTCAGTGTTCACTTTACAGTGTTTACTGCCTATATTTTTGTTCATCTTTATGCCATCTACATTCTTTAGTACAAATAGAATCTGCCTAAATTTGGTATTTAATTATATAAGATACAAATGAATTCAATTTAGAGTTGGAGAATATGGAAACGAAATAGAGATAATGGGCATAGTTATGCCCATAACACATGAGACAGAGATGGCGAACTCTTCAATAATTTATCTAGACTGGTCCAAGTTTTGCCACATTACCTTCCTTCCCCAGTTTGTCTATATTAATTTTGCCTCCTCTCACTTCACATCAAAATTCCTCCAGCACTCTTCTCCCTAACATCAATGTCTTCATAACCCATGTTCAATTCACTGCCTGCTTTATAACCTACCGTATCTGGCTAACAATTTTCTACTACTATGGAAAATGTAACTTGTCTCAAACCAGTTCATTATCACCTCCAAAATTTTGCTCATGCATTTATTTATCTATAACAGTCTTTTTTTCCCCTCTCTACATCTGCAATTTATTGTACAAGAATCAATTAAACTCCCATTTCTATTTATGATCATAATAATTTCTTATATCTCTAAACTTACCTCTTGACATTTAATGGATAAATGCTAGATATTGCAAATGCCCTAAATTGAGAATGCAATGATGTATGGAAAGTGCTTACAACACTGCACTTGGCGAATATTACTAATTATTGTCAACATCATCATTACTATGCAGACCTTTCATGAGGATTGCCCAATACAGTAAAACCAGAAGAAAACAAAGCCACTCTGAGATACAATGCTGAGCTGGCCTCATTCATCGGCTAAAAGTGACATGACTCCTACACAACATCCTCACAGAACATATGCTTTAATGTCATGCCACACAAAAATTACAAATTCTCACATACAACAGGACATATAGACTGCATCTGAATAGACATAATATTATAATAAATCTGTGGATACCAAGGTCAACTGTAATAGAAAATTCCCCATAGTGTAGCACTTAATGGTTGGTTTTATTTTATATGGCTTCTATGTATGTACCCCTTCCCAAAGTGAGGTATTTGTTTAGGTAAAAATTTTGCTTTGTTACCACATGAAGCTTTTTGATAAGCATAGATCCGTGGTGTGCAACGTCAATCAAATTTTAACTTTCCCAAAACTATACATGAAACATAAAGTCTTTAGGCCTTGGGATACAAAGATTAACTAAAACAATTTTATTTACATATCACTAATATTAGCTACCGTTCACTGAATCAGAATTGAAAATCTTTGGAAGTCACTCACCCTCTTACCCAACCAAGAAGAATGTTTACAACATTCATGGGTTGTTTTTAGGTTCTACACTCAATGAAGAATAAACTCTTTCATTGAGCTCAGTGTTTAACAATTCTAATAGTTTTAAAATGTCTTCTTTATGCTATAGGGAAAGAAAAATAATTTTTTCTTCAACCCTCATAGGTTCTTTGTTGAAAGGGAACCCTGTAACAAAAGATAAATTAACAAGAGAAAAACAAACAAAAGTTTATTAACATGTATATTTCGTATTTTATAATACATGGCAGATACCCAGAGAATGAGTAGTTAAGAGGTGACTTTGAATTTCAGCTTATATAGCATCTTCAACAAAGAACAGCAAATTTTTACAGAAGTGACAAGACAAATGAAAAGGAGTATGAGTCTCTAGGGGTGACAAATTGGTGGAAGGCAAATAAAGGACAGATAAAGGCTAGTTAGTAAGGCTTGTTAATGTAGATTCCTCTGGTCCCATCTCCAAGCCTGTAAGTGTTCAAAGTTTTCTTCAGTGGTTAACCTTTGTTCTACCTGGTAGAACAGGGAGAGGGGGACAAGATACCTTTTGTTTTTATAAATCCAAGTCCTGCTTTCAGGCAAATAGAGGGAAGGTAGAAATCTTTTCTGTGCCTGCTTCTTAAATTTCCTTCAGCTCAGCAATCTCTCATATTTTGGAGTGGCTTGTTCTGGTCTGCCACAATGAAAAACCAAAAATCTACTTCTCCATTTACTTCATCTATTAATTCATATTATTAAGTATCTAGTATAAGCCTGATAGTATGCCAGGGACTAGGATTAACAGGGATAAATGTGACATAATTCCTATCCTAAAAGGATTCATAGAATTATTAGGAGAAGCAGAGAAGTAAATAAATAGCACAACAAAATATTATAAATTTTATGCTTGAAATCTAACTTCATGAGGGTGTAGGGTGGGAATCTTTAAGGGTGGGAGGCATGGAAATTGTAGGTAGCAGAGACTCTAGGAAATACTTCACAGAAGTGATGCCTGAGGTATTCCTTCCAATAAAGGCCAACCCCCAACATGGGCTCTGCATCAGCATTTCTGACTTGCAAGAGGACTTCACTCCCTCAACTATCTGTTTTTCCCCCTTCCCCTGACACTGTATTGCTTTGCTACTGTGGAACAATCAAGCAATCCAGTGTGTGGAGGTGGTCAAAGGAGTACTTGCAGCAATAAGCAAGAGGCAAAAAGAAATGTTTCCTCCCTAGTGTTCCATTTTTCCCTCACAGAACAGCCAGGGTGATGGTCAGGTGAACACAGTGCAGGAGGAGAGGAGGCTAGGAAGGTTTGATTCCCTCCTGTCTCTTCAGGCACCAGTCGGGGAAGTAAGGAGGGAAAGGGTGAGAGATATGGAAGGGATAGGAAAGGAAAGGTATAGAATTGAAGTGGAGAAAAGTGCCTCAGGCCCCAAATAAGAATGCCTCTGCACTGAAGCTCAACCAAGGAATGCAGATATGTATATAAATAGCACTTGTGGGCAGTTGAGTCTCTGGCTGCAACTCCTTCCAGAAAACTGTAAAGCACTGGCTGCATATCAAGTCTGGTATGAGGAGGGCAGCTTTCTTCCATGAGGTCCGCCAGGCAAAACCTTGTAATTGCCTATGGTTCGCTCTGAAAGATCACACATGGAATTTTGGTCTGGAGCCAGATTTCCCAGCTACCATCCTACTTCTCTGGTTCCTTCAGTTAAGCTTTTTGAAAGCGAGAACTATATACATACTACATGCTCACCTCCACATTCCTACCTCCCACCACATCCAAAAATTACTCTTGCTAAAATCATTAGTGGTTTCTCCATGTTACCAAATCTAAAGACCACTTTATCATCCTTCTCCTTATGTACACTTCTCAAAAGCATCTAATACCGACCAATACTCATACTCATGTTGAATTCATGTTTAACACTTCATACCCTTTCCTCCCATGTCTTCTATAATATGACATCATTCAGGTTTTTACATTTTTTCAAAAAAATGTCTCCTCAAGTCTCCTTTGTAGTTTTATATCCTCTGTCTGGCCCTCAGCAGGTAGAGCTCCTGAAGGCACACTCCTGGGCCCTAGTCTTGTACTATACATTCTTCCTAATCCATCTCACTCTCACACATAGCATTAATAGTGATCTATATGTGAAAAGAAAAAAAAAGTATATCACTCACAAGCTCCAGATCCATTTATCCAGCCGTCTATTTGACGTCTCTATTTGGCTATCTCAAAAAACAAAACTTATAGGTCCAAAACTGAGTTGAGTTCCTCCTTCACAATTTATCTTTCTCAGTATTTCCTACTTCAGAAAAGGATCATATCATTCATCCGACTGCTCAAGCCAAAAATCTGGGAAGCAATCACTTTACTACTTCTCTTTCTCCTTACATATAGAATCTATCATTAAGCCCTGTTGATTTGACACCTTAAGTAGCCAAATAACCATCCGTATTTATAACAACTGCCACCACCCTAGCCCAAGTACCATGACCTCTAGCCTCGTCTTTCCTAATTCCCTTATAATTATTTTCCCCACTTCCATTGTTGTTTCACTCCCATTTACCTACCACAAAACAGCCAGTCTAATTATGTAAAAATGGGTCTTACCATTCTGCAGCTTAAAACTCTTCAACGCCTTTCTATTGAAGCCATCATGATTTGTGTCCCCCCACCCACCCACTACAATATTTATTCATTCAAAGACTATTACTGGGCCAAGCACAGTGGCTCATGCCTGTAATCCTAGCACTCTGAGAGGCCAAGGCAGGAGGATTGCTCAAACTCAGGAGTTCAAGACCAGCCTGAGCAAGAGTAAGACCCTGTCTCTACTAAAAATAGAAAAATTAGCCAGGCATCATGGCATGTGCCTGTAGTCCCAATTACTCAGGATGTTGAAGCAGGAGGATCATTTAAACCCAGGAGTTTGAGGTTGCAGTGAGCTACGATGACTCCACTGCACTCTACACAGGGTGAAAGAGTGAGACTCTGTCTCAAAAGAAAAAAAAATGACTATTACTGAACACTATCTCTAAGCCAGATTCTATTCTAGGTATCATAGATACAATTATGAACAATGGAGAATGGTACACATGGAGTTTAAAGATAGGTATAAAACCATCACACAAATATATAACTAGTAGCTAATCATTAGTTACTAGTTGAATTAATTAATAAGTTTGTGATACAGTATTTAAGAAAATTTAAGTAAAATAATACAGGGATTTATAAGATAACATAAAAGGAATACAAGATGTACTTTAAAATGTCAAGGAATTCTTCATTTTATTCTACTGTTAGGTTCACTCAATATAGCCTTCTTCTTCAGTGTATTTGTCATGCTTTTTAAAGCTACCAAGAATCTGAATACCATTCCAATATTAGCTGAGCATTGAAACCATAGTAATCCAAATCTTTGAATAAAGAGTAAATTAAAGACAAGAATACAAAGGTTATTTTAGGTGGCAGTAGCAACAGAATTTTAAGTCCAGCAGCACCAATGTCAGAGGTGCTGACGGTGCCAGTGCCCTGTATATTAACTATACTGAGCCCATGATATAAGCAGGCTCTACTTCCGGCTGACCAGCCTTCTTAGGTCTTGTCAATTTTCACAACCTAGTTTTCCAGAGTTCTCACTGATTACATAAGCTACCCAATAACTCCATATAATCTATGTTTATTTATTTACTTGTAGTCTTTCCTAATAGAATCTAAGTTCAATGAGGACAATGTACATGTAGGCAGGAGGAAGTAGCATATAGGATGTCCTGGAGGGCTTGAAATAGCACTGCATGTAAGAAAGATTTTTGTTTTTTTCTAGTTCACATAAAGTGATGATACAAAAGAACACTCTTCTAGGAATTACTTTCTCATAATAAATGGTTTTATTTATAGCCTGCATAAAATAAAAAATAACCTACATTCAATTCATGGCCAGTTTTCACCAAATATTTATTAGTAGTATTTGAATGGCAATAGAGAATGTAAAAGATTGCCAACTTACTCTGCTAAGCTGAAAACCCAATTCAGAGGTCAGCAAACTATGGCCTACAGGTCAAATCTAGCCTGTTACCTATTTTTGTACAACCTATGAGTTAGAATAGTTTTTATATTCTTAAATGGTTGGGGAAAAAAATCAAAAGAATAATAATATTTTGTGACATGTGAAAACTATTGAAATCCAGATTTCAATGTCAATATATAAAGTTTTGTTGGGACACAGCCACATTCATTCTTTTATGTATTTTGATGCCTGCCTCAGTGCTATAATGACAGTTGAGAGGTTGCAACATACATCATGTGTGGCACACTCATTGGTTTGCACTGCTGCTCAGAGCACAAAAAATCAGTGACACAGTATAACTAAAGAGAGTTTGAAGGGCCTGATGAATTGCTATAATGTGACATTTAATTTTTAATACTTGCATATACAAAGCATGTCAAAATGAGAAAAGAACAGAAAAGGGGCCTTGAAATGTCATGCTTTTAAGGCACAGTAGAGTGTGGATTATTTTATCAAATTAAATGGCAATGCATTGTGTTTATTATAGAATGACACTATAGCTGTGCTGAAAAAATAGCACATATGTTGACATTACTAGACTAAGCCCTCATCACAGGATTTCCAACTTATAGGAAAGCCACAGTCAAAATAACTAGAAAATTTAAAATAGAATATCTGAACACAACAGAATTTCTTCACGAAAGTGAAAACTAAAAATGAGTTTCTGAGTGGTCCATTTGCTAGCTAATCAATGAAAGCCATTTATTAATTATGAGTTAATTAAATTGTGTTTGCAACCAAAGGCATGCGTCCAGAGAAAATAAACATGCTTAAAACTATCAGCCTTTCAGCAAGAAGTTATTCAAAAAGTATATGATCCAGAAAATATCATCAATAAGTCAAATTAAAGGATAAGGCAAATGATTTTGAGTGGTTTTCCTTGGTTCTTCATGAGTCAACAGATGTTAGAGATATTGCCCAATTGTTTATTTGAGGAGTCAATGCTGAATTTCAAGTGACTTTAGAATTAGCCTCTATCAACAGTCTACATAGAACATGAGAATATTTTCAAGGAAATTGAGAAAACACTAATTGAGTACAACCTGATGTGGAATCTGCTGAGTTACACATCATGGTAGATAATAGAAAGAGAGCAGAAAGAGGCTTAGTTAGACAAATTTACAAAGTTTTTGAAAATATAAGCCTATGCAAAAATTGAAAGCCTGCTGTAATTCACTAGATTGTTCATCAGCAAATACTTTGTAAAATTATTTGAATGTAAAATGTAATACTGAACTAGTAGCATCAACAATGAACCTCATTTATACTTGTGGACGTGTCTACAGTTGGTTTTGTGAATTTTTCACAGAAATAGAAGCTGAGTATCCTGATTGCCCTTACACACAGTAGTTTTTTTTTAATTTTTTTTATTTCAGAATATTATGGGGGTACACACACTTTGGTTATATCTATTGTCTTTGCACCACGGAGTCAGAGCTACAAGCGTGCCTATCCCCAAGAAAGTGTGCGCCATACGAATTAGGTGTGAATTTATCCATCCCCTCCTTCCCCTTCATACCTGCCCAACGCCCAATAAATGTTATTTCCATGTATGCATATAAGTGTTGATTAATTGGTGCCAATTTAATGGTGAGTACATGTGGTGCTTGTTTTTCCATTCTTGTGATACTTTTATGGCTGAGTAGTATTCCATTGTATATATATACCACATTTTATGAATCCACTCATGGATTGATGGGCACTTGGGTTGTTTCCACATCTTTGTAATTGTGAATTGTGCTGCTATAAACATTTGGGTGCAGATGTCTTTATTACAGAATGTCTTTGTTTTTTCTTTGAGTAAATACCCAGTAGAGGGATTGTTGGATCAAAATGGTAGTTCTACTTTTAGTTCTTTGAGGTATCTCCATATTACTTCCCATAGAGGTTGTACTAATTTGCAGTCCCACCAGCAGTGTATGAGTGTTCCTATCTCTCCATATCCACGCCAACCTTTGTTGTTTTGAGACTTTTTGATAAAAGCCATTCTCAATGGAGTTAAGCGATATCTCATTGTGGTTTTGATTTGCATTTCCCTGATGATTAGAGATATTGAGCAGTTTTTCATATATTTGTTAGCCATTAGTCTATCTTCTTTTGAAATGTTTCTGTTTATATCTTTTGCCCACTCTTTAATGGGGTTGCTTGATTTTTTCTTATTAATTTTCCTGAGTTCTATACAGATGCTAGTTATCAGCCCTTTACTGGATGTATAGCATGCAAATATTCTCTCCCATTCTGTAGGTTTTCTGTTCACTCTAGTGATAGTTTCCTTGGCTGTGCAGAAGCTTCTTAATTTCATCAGGTCCCATTTATTTTTTTTTGTTGCTGCTGTGATTGCCTTTGGGGTCTTCTTCATAAATTCTTTACCTAAGCTGATGTCTACAAGAGTTTTTCCAATGTTTTCTTCTAAAATTCGTATGGTTTCATTCCTTAGGTTTAAGTCTGTTATCTACCGTGAGTTGATTTTTGTGAGAGGTGCAAGGTGTGGATTCTGTTTCAGTCTTCTACATGTGGCTATCCAATTTTCCCAGCACCATTTATTGAATAGGGATTCATTTCCCCAGTGTATGTTTTTGTCTTCTTTGTCAAAGATCAGATGACAAAATATAAAGATGGTTTTATATCTGGATTCTCAGTCCTGCTCCATTGGTCTACATCTCTGCTCTTGTGCCAGTACCATGCTGTTTTGGTTACTTTAGCTTTGCAGCATAGCTTGCAGTCTGGTAGATTGATGCCTCCCAATTTGTGCTTTTGCTTAAGGTTGCTTTGGCTACACAGGGTCTTCTCTCATTCCATATGAAGCATAGAATTATTTTTCTAGATCTGCAAAAAATGATGTTGGTATTTTAAATAAGGATTGCATTGAATGTGGAGATCACTTTGGGTAGTAAAGACATTTTAATAATATTGATTCTTCCAATCCATGAGCATGGTATGGTTTTCTATCTGTTTATATCCTCTGCAATGTCTTTTCTCAGTGTTTTATAGTTCTCCCTTACAAGTCTCTCAACTTCTTAGTTAAATATATTATTAAATACTTTTTTTCTTTGATGCTATTGTAAAAGGTATTGCATCTTCATTGTGAATCTTGGTTTGACTGTTATTGGTGCATATTAAGGCCACTGATTTGTGTGCATTGATTTTGTATCCTGAGACTCTGCTAAATTTATTTATCAATTCCAGGAGTCCCTTGGTTGAATCTTTTGGGGTTTTCTAGATGTAATATCACATCATCAGCAGAGGGACAGTTTGACCTCTTCTGCCCCCATTTGGATACCCCTGATTTCCTTCTTTTGTCTGATTGCTCTGGCAAGTACTATTGCTCTTCCAGTACTATGTTGAACAGAAGTGGAGATGGTGGGCAACCTTGTCTGGTTCAGTTTAAGTGGGAATGCTTTCAACTCTTCTCCATTCAGTATGATGTTGGCTGTGGGTTTGTCCTATATGGCTTTTATAATTTTGAGGTATGTTCCATCTATGACTATATATTTAAGAGCTCTTATTATAAAAGGGTACTAAATTTTGTCAAATGCCTTTTCTGCATCTACTGAGAGGATCATATGGTCTTTGTTTTCCCTTTTATTTATATGGTGAATTACACCTATAGATCTGCATATGTTGAACCATCCTTGAAACTCTGGAATGATATGAGGGAGAAATAAAGACTCTCCCAGACAAGAAATCACTGATAGAATTTGCGACCACCAGACCTGCCCCGCAGGAAGTAATCAGACGAGCATTATACACTGACCAGTGCAATAGAAACTCAGCAGTGTAAAATCACCCAGAAACTAAAGTCCAGAAACCAGATTCCACAATGGCTCAAGAAGTAAAACAAAACAGTAAGAGTCTACCCAACTGGATGAACAAAAGTCCACACCAAATATCAATTATCTCAATAAATGTGAATGGCACTTGAATTGCCCACTAAAGAGACATAGATTGCCTGAATGGATAAAAAAAATACAAGCTGTCTCCAAGAAATGCATCTAACTAACAAAGACTCATTCAGACTCAAGGTGAAGGGATGGAAAACAATATTCTAGACAAATGGAAACCAAAAGAAAGCTGGTGTAGCTATTCCTATATCAGATAACCGAAACTTTAAAGCAACAAAAGTAAAGAAAGACAAAGACAGTCACTATATGGTGGTGGAGGTAAAAATTTAACAAGAAGGCTTAACAATTCTAAATATTTATGCATCTAACATAGGAGCACCCAGATATATAAAGCAGTTTGATGGCTTAACAGTGGTAGTCTTACTGTGATGTTTCACATTCAGGGTCAAGACTGCAATTTTTCTGAATGAGAAGAACCATCCTCAATCACTTTTATCCTTAACCACTTTTAGTTTTAACTATAGACTAAGGTGGGCAGCCTTGTCTGGTTCTAGTTCTAAGTGGGAATGCTTTCAATTTTTCTCTGTTGAGTATGATGTTAGCTGTGGGTTTGTCCTATATGTCCTATTATAGACATAATAATGTTTCTAAATAAATTCAACCTAAAATTACAAGGCAAAACAGTGCTTACATGCAAAATTTATATCACAGTAAAGTCATTTTAGTAATAACTGATGTGGTTTGAATCAGAAAAGTAATGTCAAGCTACTTTGTATACTTCCCATGCCTCAAATTTAAAAGCAGCAGCAAGATATCCATTCCCACATACATTTCAAGGAGTATCTTTTCTGAGCTCAAGCTACAGTTCCAGCAGCGTTTTGCTGACCTTAATGCAAGTACAAATAAAATTTCCATGTTCCCAAGTACACTGAACTGTGCAATTGAGGAACTTCTACTTCAACTGGAAGTGATTAATCTGCAATGTAATAACTAAAATAAAAATAATCCAAAATAATATCATGGAATTTTATGAATGCCTTCCAAGCCATGAACATACTCATGGACTATAGATTTGGCAATAACTATCTGTGTGAAGATATTGTCAAAGATGAAATATTTAAAATCACATTATAGATCAGCATTAACAGATAAACATTTATAATCCATTTTGATAACAGAGAACATAACTTAGAATCCCAATTAAGTGAAATGCTATCTCCCCCAAAGGAATTCCATTTTTGTCATCATTCAATTGAATTATTAAAAAAAAGTGCTCAATAATTATTACTATACTTTGAATTTTGTTAATAAAAAACTGTGGACATTTATTTTCTCTCATTATTTAAAAATTTGCAGATATCTTAATTATGCCTCTTAGCCCACAAAACCTAAAATATATACAGTCTGGCCCTTCATTAAAAAAGTTTACTGATCCCTGGTCTAAATCATTTAAATTCTACTGTGTTCAAGCTATAAATCCATATAAAGTTATTTTGATTTTGGAAAACATAGGAAGAGCAGGCCAGAGGCAAAAGGAGATTTGTTGTTTTATTCTTATTTTGATAATTTCATGACAATCCGTAAGATAAATATTGACAGCATTTCAAAATCCAAACTGTAAATGATAGACACAAATTAAGAAATGAAAATATAATAAAATACAAAGGAGAGCAAAATTAAAAACTGGAGAAGTTCCTTGACTTCTCCCATCTGTTTTTATTCTATAAAAAGGTCATAATTTTATTAATTTTAGATAATAAAAATATTGACTAAAAAAACTAAAGAAAATGATTATCCAAAAAAGAAATAAAGTAAACTGTAAGACAAATACTAAGAGAGACAAATTTTATCTTCTACAACATCAGTTCAACTCTTTATAAAATGAGAGTTTGAGAAAAGAGGTATAACATGAAAAAAGATAAATTTTAATTATTCTATCTAAAGACTAGCCTTGGCATAATCAGAAAGAAACATTTCCATACACTGGAGAAAAAAATGGCTTTTTCTTCATTAATTAAAGATAATTTAGCATAACATTGAATAATCAGTTTTACAGGCACTGAATTTTTATAAAACAGGTCTATATGAAATCAAAAACACAATTTCAACACTTCATCATATCCTTAAAATCCATAGTTCCAAACATTAAAAGACATTGTTTAAATCTCATGCACTATAGGGGATATTATTTGTCTATTATAGAATAAGTAGAGAGAATTCTTAAAATATATAAACAATATAAAATGGTTTCAGGTTTCAAATGGGCAATACTGAGAAAGCATTCTGAATGTTTTAAATTTAAATTATTTTATAGGGTCAACATTATGTTTATACTAAGATTTTTAGCATTTAAATCTATACAGTGTTATTGTAAAAACAGCAACACTAAGTAATTTTCGAGGTGAAATGAAAACAAAGTGACCAACCATACATTCTCTTTTGCCTGGGACAGTTCTGGTTTACTTCTGGTATCCTGGCAGAATTATTAACAACACCTCCTTTCACAAAGTGTCAAAGTCGGGGCAATATACTAAATGGTCACCCTTTATATAAAGGAATGACAAACTTAAGCATATCATAAAAAGTGTAATACATCAAGCAAATAGGACCAAACTCAACCACCATGTAAAGGGTGGGGGCGGGGCGGGGGGAGGGGGCAGAGAAGAGAAAGAGAAGGAGAGAGAGAGAAAAAATGGAATCTGGAATAAGATATAGTGAAAAGATGGGATATTAAGAAATGGCCTGGCCTTACTCTCAACTGATTCCAAATATTTTCCCTCCAAGATTATTATCATCTTTTAACTCAAAAACAGTATAGACTTTAGTTAACATTTGCCTCGTATGATAATGCTCACCAATCTAATTAATCATACCAATAAAAGACTGACATTTTTATAAAAGTTCTTAACAGATCATATCAATATACTACATGTTATGAATGCCTAGAGTTCACATTATATGAAATAGGCCTCAGTGCTAATATTCATGTTGAAAAGCAATAGTGATAGAACAGGGGATAATTTATCCTTAAGTTCCATTTTTTATTAAGATTCGTATAACAGAACCAAATATGCCTGTTTACAAAGAAAAATGAAAACAGACTTACAGAACTTTAAATTTTGAACCCATAAGCAAAAATTAAAAGACATTTAGCTTAAAATTTCACAAGATTATGAATATAGGTGTGTGTATGTGTATAAAGACCTTTATGTGTATTACTTAGACTGGGATAGATATGGTTTGCTACTTGGAACATTTAATACTAACTGGAACATATAAGTTTTAACTATATTAACCCTCCAATAATAAAAACTATCTGAACTAGTAAAAAAAAGTTTCCAGGTTAACATATTCTACATTAACAATGCATTAAAATTTCCTTAATGCAATTTAGATGATTACTAAATATAAAAAGAAGCATTATGACAATGGGGATAAAAACCTGCACATTAATTTCTTACTAACATAAGAAGATAAAAACACAATATGAGCTATGTTTCTTTTTTTTGTTCTCAAAAACTAGTACTCATAGTTAGATAAGACAATGTCCTTATGTTTATAATATACACACTAAAATTAGTAAAGGGGGACAAAGTTTCCAATATATGCTCCTTTGGTTCAGGAAAAAATATATTTATAAACAGGTAGACGGGGAGAGGGAGGAAGGGGTAATTTTTTTTTTAAGGGTGGAAAGCATAAACAACTGGTGAATCTGAGTGAAGCATATACGGGAATTTTTTGTATTGTTCTTGAAACACCTCTACAAGTTTAGATTTATATCAAAATAGTCACCAAGGCCAGGCATGGTGGCTCACACCTATAATCCCAGCACACTGAGAGGCCAAGGCAGGAGGATCACTTGAAATCAAGAGCTTGAGACCAACCTGAGCAACATAGTGAGACCCTATCTCTACAATAAAAAAAAATTTTTAGACGTAGCCAGGTATGGTGGCACCCGCCTGGAGTTCTAGCTAGTCAGGAAGCCGAGGCAGAAAGATCACTTAAGCCCAAGAGTTTGAGGTTGCAGTGAGTAAGCTATGATGACATCACTGCACTTTAGCCTGGGTGACAGAAGGACCCTGTCTCAAAAAAAAAAAAAGTTACCAAGAAAAAAAGCTAGTTCTATTAAATTTAGCAAAAAGTTCAGTTTTTACTAGCGACAATATTCTGTTTGCAACTAATTTTTTATTTCTTGAAACCCAACATAATCTTCCTTTTCACCCAATTACTGCTGTACTTAAATTAATCAAATTTACTTTTGAAAAAAACAACAATACTAGTCTTAAAGAAATTTTTGAAAAATATAAGATTAAAAACTTCCACACAAAGAATAAACTCCAAGAGAAAAGATGCAAATAAAATGACTATCATAATCTTTTGTTTTTTATTTGCAAGTATAAATCTGAAGAAAAACAAAAGCCTGGAACATAGCATCTGTCATATCAGAATATAAAAAGATGATCCTGGCACAAAATGAAAAAGCTCTAATTCATTTGCAAATCAAGCCTGCCGGTTTCATTTCAAGCTGGCGGTAACTGTCAAGAGTTAACAAGATAATCACTTTCAATCCTGCCTTCAATGGTACATTACACTGTTATTCCTTTCAATAAGGCCGTTCTTTGGGGCACTAGATGAATGGTTTTCATTTCTAACTCACACAAAAAGTTGTGCGGGGAAAAATCCACGGGGCTTAAGAAAGAAATCCCTTTATGGGCATTTATCTGCCGGTACTTGCTTTTAGGCAAAATGAGATATTTTCAAACATCAGTGTCCATTCACTTCCTCTATTCCTTTAGGCCCTTAATCTGTTAAAAAAAATTGGCATAGGAGAAAAGTGCAAAACCAGTTTCATTTTTTAAATTATCAATGCACACTAACAAAAATTCTCTATTAAAATGATTCTATGCAAATATAATGCTATTATACCCCAAAGACTAATATTAATATTAACCAATCTCCTCCTTATGGTAACTCATGTGACTTTCTTAGAACACTCACATATATTTGGGTGAAATGTAGATGTGTGCTTTTAATTTCACATTTAACTCCTGTTGTACATACAGTGACTTGCATGTCTAAAAAGGATAATTTTTTTAAAACTCTTTCCAGATCATTCCTAGTTCAATGAATATGAATTTTAACTAAGTATATCTTTATAACATATTTATCAGAAAGCATTATGGAAGTTTGTACTACTTCATGGTTTAACTTAATTTTACAAACAAACGTAACTAAAGTATCTGTATAATTGTTTTTGCAAAAAATATTGACACTGCATATTCAAAAAGAAACAAATACATTTTGCTTTATACGAAGGAATACACAAAATACAAAGACTTAAATGTATCTACTAGTAATAGGCAATTAGGTCATCTTCAAACTACAGTCTATGAGAGAAAAAGAACAGTAAAACCTCTTCCCTGACTGCTCATGCTGCCCTATATCCATCAAATCTACCCAGTGTCAAAGTGTAAATTTATAAGAACCATCTGTGTATGAATTACAACTTATTATTCAAGTCTATTTAACAACAGTAACAATTAATCTTTCCCCACCTACTCCCTCAATTCAGGAAATAATATTGCAATATATTTCCTATGTAAATCACAATCTCCAGCCAAGACCTTTAATCCTTTTATAATCCCTTAATTATTAGAGGTAAATGTGGATTTTTTAAACTTATAATACAAATGTTTAAAGTCCTTCTAAAATCATTACTCTAAAAAAAATTAGTTTCTTTTGTATCCAAAAGCTTCAAGAAGTTAGAACATTCATGTTTATGACTACAAAGACTGTACATACTTAAATTTTAAAATTCAAATGACTTCATGAATTCTTACAAGACATGAGGATAATCCTTTTATAAAAGGGAGAAGTCTTCTAACTAGACACCTTTCTGCAGCAGCCTAAGTTCACCCAATTCTTCTAAAAATTCTGGTCTGGTTTAATTTGCTCTGGTCTGACTTAATTTATCCTCAAAAAGATGAAAACTATTCCTATCTTTAAAATAAATTAAAAAAGATGGAATAAAAAGTATATGGGAAAATAATTCAGAAAGTTTTACATTATCAGATAGACTTGGTAATTAACATTTAAATTTTAAATTAATATCTAAACTTTATCATTGTGAACAAATTATAATGAATCTGTACATTTTATAAAGTCCTTATAAAATTTAACCTATATCAGAAAGCTAGGAAATTTAAAGCATAAATGCCTTATGTTTAGTCCACTATATTTTTAAAAATGCTTGCATATTACAAAATGACATAATATTGAGCAAATCTTATTATTCCAAATTTTAAACTCTTCATAACAAACATGTTAAATACACAAAGTCAACAGTGAGTATTATGGTATGCCCAATAAATTATGATTAAAACAAATGATTACAATGTGTAAGTTAAGACCAATCCATGACGACACTAGAAATTACTAAGGAACCCTGGAAACACAAAACTACCTGCAGAGCACAGTTCTTCTTAGCGCATACCACTGTTAAGTCAGTCCTCATACAGGGTGAGGACACTAGGGCCACCCTATCATTGGGGTACCTTATCCGTTGTTGGGTTCCAGGATCATGGTTAACTCAGGAGGTAAAAAATGTTTGATCTTTCAGCTTCAAACTGCACTGTTGCAATCTGTTTCCCTCATTAGATCCCTGGGGTTAGTTCTAAGCAAACATAGCAGCAATGACAGCAGGGTATATGAGGGATCTCCTATATATCAAGATGAAAAATTTCTCTGTATTATATGATAACAATTTGAATGTTTCATTGTATTTTTATCAATTGAGATATGTAAAGTAGAATTTACATTTGTTAGAAACAACCTTTTTCGAACAGGTGTTCACATATTATGTTTAAAGATTTTAGAGAAATCAGGCTATTTGCATTTCAAAAGCAAAGGCTTACTCTGCAAATAGGCATTTCTGTAATTTTAAAATTGTATTTGTGTAAACATAAGATTTGTTGTCAACTGCCAGTGCAAGTAATGAATATGGATGACTACATACATAATTCAGGACATCATATTGTTTGTTGGACCTGTGTGCAACTCTCCATAAAGATTCGTGCTACAATTGTGCAAATGTTCAAGAATTTCCTAAATGTGCTCTTAGGTGATTCTTGAACATTTTATTAATCACAGTAGATTTTCTTTGTTTTAAAAATTGAAAATGTATTCTCTTTCATTCAAAATATAGCATTCTCTGAGACTGTTCAGGTGTCGGGCAGATGTGGGCGGGGATGGGATGGATGTATACATACATAATGAGCGCAATGTGCACCGTCTAGGGAATGGGCACGCTTGAAGCTCTGACTGGGGGGGAGGGGGAAATTTACGTAACCTTAACTTTTGTACCCCCATAATACGCTGAAATAAAAAAATAAAAAATAAAGACACAGGAACTGAGAATTACAGCCCTTGCCCGCATGGCACATTAAAAAAAAAAAAATGTAATGGGATTATTATTTTTAAAGAGAGATAATAAATATTGGTAAAATTTAAAAAAAAGAATTTCATGAATTTATAAACTATCTGCATCAGACATAAATTTAATGTTTAATATAAAAATTCTCTCATCACAGTATCTGTATTTTAAAGGTTTTGTTTTAAGGTAATTTTTAAATTAAAATTAAGACTAATAGTGACAGAGTGAATGGTGGAACAAAATCTCTGACAGATAAAAATGATAAAAACTAAATAACGTGGTAAAAACTCTATTTACATACACTGGACAGCATGCAAAAAGCCATTAAAAATAGTCTAATCTCAAAAATCTCATTTGGAAGTAAAAGGAGCTACCATTTTATCATTTTCTAGTGTGAGGGCACTCCTATGGCTATGGCTGCAGAAATAAAATGGCAGAAAACCACAGTCTTGTGGGCTCAAGGTGCTAGGACCAGAATTCAGGGATAAAAGAGCACAGTAAATTTAAAGGGAAAATGCCGGCAGCAAGAGAACCACAAAAGGAGTATGACCCAAACTTGAATATAAATTATGTCCAAATCCTTGGCTGACAGCTAAACTATACATACTTGGGGGAAATTATCAGGGAATCCAGCAAAAAAGCAGACAGATTAGAAAGAAATGCACCTTTGATGTTTTTAAAAATTGAGTGTATTCTTTGAACCTGTGCATCTCTGCTGGCAGAAAGGTGAGTAGAATGAGTTGAAGTGTCTGAAGACAATTTGTAAAGCTGGTAGAGCAACTGAAAATTAAGGAATCAGCACAGAAGCAAGAGAGAGTGAGCTGTATCTCGACTTAAATTCTTAGCTGACAACAAAATTACATAGAACCAGAAGAGACCACCCCACAGAGCCAGTCTAAAATTGCAGGATGCCCTAACAGTGCAGAAATATCAGATACTATCTGTACTCAGGGAAAGGAACTTTACAGTTTCAGGTAAGAAAAGTACAAAAACCAAGCAAAACAATTAACCCTAAGAAAACACAACTGAAACCAGAGTGGCTACAATGATGGGTTTTCTAGGCCAAAAAATACTATATATGCAAAAAAACATATAAGACAAAGGTACACAGAAACTATTAGTGAACCATATATTAGTTTTATCAGATAAATATTTCCTGGCAGCTATTATAAGTTATTTAAATATTGAAGGAAAAAATAATGATGAATGGATACATGAAAAATCTCACCAGAGATATGGAAACTGTATTTTCTTAAAAAGGAAAACCTAAAGCTGAAAATAAAATATTGAAATAAAAAATTCACTAAATGGGCTAAAGATAAGAAAGAAAACAAGAAAAAAAGGCAGTGAATTGAAAGATAAACCAATATAATTGACCCAATTTGGAGTACAAGAAAAAATTTAAGGAAAATGAACAGGATTTCAGATCTGTAGAACAACAGCAAGCAGTCCAACATATGTGTAAGTTCCATCAAGAACAAATGAAATTTGGTGGAAAACGTGGATTTACACAGGCAAAAAGCTCACTGAACAAGTGGGATAAATATAACAAAAACCACTCTCATACATAGTAGTCAAACTGCTAAAAGTCAAAGATAAAGAAAAAACATAAAAAGAGGCCAGAGAACAAAGATACATTATTGCTGGAGCATTTATAAGATTTCAGCTAACTGCTGATTGGACACTATGAAAGCTAGGAGACATTGGAACAGCATATTCAAAGCAATGAGGAAAGAAAAAAAATTGTCACCTAAGATCCAGCAAAACTATCATTCAAAAATGAAGGCGAAAGAAAGACACTTTTGCTTGGGATAAGTAGAATGGAATGTTAAAGTAGAATAGGATAAACTAAAGATGCACTTTAACAGGTTAAGGATGTAATCTCTAGAGCAATAACTAAAAATAATACATGGTGATATAGTTTTAAAACCAATAAAGAAATTAAAATGAAATGTGAAAAATTACTTGAGTAACAAGAGAGAAGGCAGGAAAAAAGAAACAAAGGGAAAATATATATGGCACAATTAGAACAAAATCTAAGGAAACTGACAGACATAAATGCAATCATATCACTAATTATCCTAGATAAAACTGAGCCCTGTGCGGTGCGCCTGTAGTTCCAACTACTGTGGAGGCTACAGCAGAAGGATTGCTTAAGCTTAGGAGTTCGAGGCTGCATGAGCATGCCTATGAATGGGAACATCTACTGCATGCTAGTCTGGGAAACACAAGAAGACCCTTTCTCTACAAAAAATAAATTAATTAAAAATAGAATAAAAAATTTTTAAAAAGGACTAAACAGTTACAGTCCAATTGAAAGACAAAAAAAGGAGAGAGGAGGTTGGGTATGGTGGCTCAAGCCTATAATCCCAGCACTTTGGGAGGTCAAGGAGAGACGAATGCTTGAAGCCAGCAGTTCATGACCAATCTGGGCAACATGGCAAGACCTCATCCCTACAGAAAATTTAAAAAATTAGCCAGGCGTGGTGGCATGTGCCTGTAGTCCTAGCTACTCAGGAGGCTCAGGCAGGAGGATCAATTGAGCCCAGGAGTTCAAGGTTGAAGTGAGCTGTGATCTCACCACTGCACTCCAGCCTGGGCAACAGAACAAGATCTTATTTCAAAAAAAAAAAAGGCAGAATGAGTCAGAATAACTTTTTTTTAAATGCCCAAACACAGACTGTCTAAAAGAAACTCAAATTACATATAAAGAACACAGAAACTGAATGGAAAAGGTTGAAAAATTATGCAGTTAATATCAGACAAAAGAAACTTCAGGAAAACAAGGATTATTACAGACGGAAAAAGAGGATACTTCATAATGATAAAAAAATACAGAAAACAATGTAACAATTACATATTTATATATGTCTCATAACAGTTAAAAAAATCATTCTTTTCAAGTGCACATGGAATGTGTACCAAATGTAGAACAATAAAAGAAATCTCAACAGCTTTCAAAAGACTGAGTCTTACAAAGCATATTTTCTGAATGTAATAGGAGGAAATTAAAATACACCTACATAAGCTCAAAATATCTAACAATTTTAAAAAGTGCTTGCAGATAATTTATAGCCTTAAATGTTTTTATTAGGAAAAGAAAGATCAGTTTCCTCCTTAAGAAGCTAGAAAAAGATCAAAGTAAACCTAAAGTGAATAGAGAGTGGTGGGAAAAATAAAGAACAGAAAATAATGAAATAGAAAACAAATGGACTACAGAGAAACAACAGATTTTGTGTTTTTCAAAGAACAAAAACTATTAATTTTGATATATCAACTTTGAAAATCAACTGCTTACCAATACAATAATCATACTCTGCTATACTATTTGTATGTATAAAATAATAGATACATAGATAAATAAAATAGAATGCATAGACCAGAAAAGGACCTACATATAGATGGGAAATTTATTTTTGTTTAAGTATCAAGGAATCAATGGAATTCAATCAAGAGATTAAAGTCCTTTAAAATATGGTAATGAAAAAAATGGCTACCTATATGGGAAGACAAAAAATTGAACATGAATCCTAGTTTACATCCTAAGTTAAAATGGATCATAAACATAAATGTAAAAACTATGCCTATAAAACTACTAGGAAAAAATCTTTGTGACTTTTAGGTAGACAGATTTTTAGCAAATACTAAAAATGAAAAAAATTAATAATCTAGAATTTATCAAAATTAATAGCTTTTGTTCTTCAAAAACATTTAAAATTGGAGTAAAATTTAAAATGGGCAAAAGATTTGGGTCAAGATAAAATTAAAGGGAACACATTTATACTTCTCCCTGGAACAACTAAAACAAAATACCAAAAATAGCAACAGCAACAAAAAATCCCAAAATATATTTTTTAAATGTCTTACAAGACTCTGGACATCACGCAACAAAGAATAGTAACTCCTGAGATTCAAGAAATAAATAAATAGAGGCCTATGAGGCTGGGCATGGTGGCTCATGCCTGTTAATTCTAGCAGTCTGGGAGGCTAAGGCAGGAGGATCCCTTGAGGTCAGGAACTCAGGACCAGCCTGAGCAAGAGCAAGACCTGGTCTCTACCAAAAATAGAAAAATTAGCTGGGCACAGTGGTCCCAAGTACTGGAGAGGCTGAGGGAGGAGAATCTCTTGAGCCTGAGAGATTGAGGTTGAAATGAGCCATGAAAAAAAAAGTCTCAGAAAAAAAAAATAGAGGCTTATGATTACAGGTCCCAGTGCAAAAAGAAAGAACCAGGTGTAGTCTGTCAAATTCCCTGATTTGAGCAGTCAGAGGTGACAATTCAGTGATACCAAGGCAGCTACAGTTTGCAAAACATAATATAATAGAGGAGAAAGCAGCACAGATACAGACCAGGGAAATCTCTGAATAGTCAGCAAAGTACTAATTAGTGCATGCCTCTAAAGGCAAAAACAAAACAAAACAAAACACATCAAAAAGAACCACACCAAAAAAACCGCTGTTTAAAAAAATTAGAGTTCAGTGCCTGGTGCTCACAAAAAGTGAGAAAGAGTGCCTGTTCCAATAAGCCAGACAGGAAAAACTCATAATTCACAAGCCATTGGTTAGAATACCCAGGAAATTCAAGCTTCAGTTATAGGGAATAGTTAGCTCTAGATTGAACCCCACTCCAAACCCACCAAACCAATCATAAAAGCAAGATCCTAGAACAAAACTTAAAAGTACTTATAGGACTGAAAAAATATCCAGACAAATCCAGAATTACGATTGGAGATTTCATATATTCCCCCAATATTTGATAGAACAAGTAGACAGAAAATCAACAAGGACATTATAAATGTGAACTACACTCACTATCAACCAAATTGACCCAATTCACACTTACCAAACACTCTACACAAGAACAGCAGAATACACGACCTTTTCAAAACATTCATCAAAACAGACCATATTGTGAGCCATAAAAGAAGTCTCAATAAATTTAAAAGGATTCAAATTATGCTCTTTGGCACAATGAAAATAAATTAGAAATGGGTATTTCTAAAAGATAAAAAGTTAGAAAATCCCAAAATATTTGGAAACTATGCGCCATACTTCTAAATAGCTCATGGTTAAAGAATTAATCAAAGAAAATCATATATTATTTAAATTGAATGAAACAAAAACATAACGTATCACAATCTGCTGGTGGGATGCTGCTAAAGAAGATGTATGGCACTAAATACCTATATAAAGAAAGACAAAACAACTCAGGCCCAAATGGCTTCACATCTAAATTTTATCAAACATTTCAGAAAGAAATAATACTAATTCTACATATATTCTTCCAGAAACTTGAAAAGAAAATACGTCCCAACTCATTCTTTGAGGTGAGCATTACATTGACACTAAACACAGGCAAAAGACATTAGAAGAAAATAAAACTGCAGACCAACATTCCTCATAAGAACAGATGTAAAAATTCTAAACATAACTTGAGCAAATCAAATGTAACAATTTATAAAAAGGATAATATATCCTGGCCAAGTAGAGTTTTATACTAGAAATGCAATGGGGTTTTAAATTCAAAACTCAATCATTAACAAATAAAAAAGAAAAACAATATGACTATCTCAATAGTCACAGAAAAAGCATTTGGAAAAATCCAGCACCAATTCCCTAAAATAAATTCTCAGCACACTAGAAATAAATAATAAGAGGCATCTACCAAAATTCTCTGGACAAAATCAAAATATTAATACTGGTAAAAGACTGAATGCTAAGATCAAAAAGAAGACATGGATGTCTACTTTTACCACTTCTATTCAATGTTGTACTGGAGGTTCTAGCCTGAGAAATCAGGCAAGGAAAAAAATAAAAGGAATGAAGATTGAAAAGAAGTAAAACTGTCTTTATTACAAACATCATGATCATGTACGTAGAAATTTTAATGAAATCTATAAAACAGCTACTAGAATTATAAGTAAGTTCAATTAGATTGGAGGATACAAAGTCAATATACATAATTCAATTGCATTTCCGTATACTAACAATAAGTAATCATAAACTGAAAGTTTAAAAAATGTATAATGTATAATTTGTAATATCAAAATATGAAATACTTCAGGATATTTTTTAAATGTCAGAGATGTCTAAACTGTATGCTACAAAATAGTGCTGAAAAAATTAAAGACAAACTCAATAAATGGAGAAATATACCTTGTCAATGGGCAGACTCAATATTAAGATATCAAGTCTCCCCAAATTGATCTACAGATTCAATTACAATTGAAATCTAGGCAGGGCATTTTGTAGAAATTGGCAAAATGATTATAAAATTTGTATGGTAATACAAAGGACCTAAGATAGTCAAAACAACTGTGAAAAAATAATTAAGTTGGAGGGCTAGGACTACATGATTCCAAGTGTTATTATAAAGTTACAATGATCAAAACAGTGTGGTACCAGCATTAGGATAAATAAGTACTTCAGTGGAAGACAATAGAATGCCTGGAAATAAAACCATACATTTGTGAAAAACTGATATTTTATAAAGATACAAAGTTAATTCAATGAAGAAAAGATAGTCTTGGCAACAAATGATACAGGAAATATTGAATTTTCAATATGTAAAAATATAGAAAAAAATGAATATTTATCCATGTTTCAGACCACACTCACAAATTGCCTCAAAATGGACCATAGACCTAAATGTAAAACCTAAAACTATAAAACTGGTAGAAGTAAACTGGAAAAAATATTTGTAACCTTTGATTAGGCAAAAATTTCTTAGATCAACACCAAAAACATGACCTATAAAAGAACAACTGAATAAATTGGACTTCCCTCAAAATTGAAAACTCCTGTTCTTCAAAAGGCACTGCTAGTGAATGAAAGAAAAACTACAGCATATATCTGATAAAGTACTTAAATCCAGAATATATAAAGAACTCTCAAAACTTAATAAGGAAACAAATAACCCTATATAAAAATAAGCAAAAAATGTGAACACATACTTCACCAAGGAATATATACAGGTGGCAAATAAGAATGTGAAAACATGTTCAACACAATTATTTACCAGGGAAATGTGAATTAAATCCACAAGAAAGCACCGCTATGTACCTATTACAATGTCTAAAATTAAAAAACTAACCACATCTATCTATTATTATTATTTCAGCATATTGTGGGGGTACAAAAGCTTAGTTTACGTATATTGCCCTTGGCCCCCCTCCCCGAGTCAGAGCTTCAAACGTGTTCATCCCCTAGACAGTGTGCATTGCACTCATTATGTATGTATACACTCATCCCCTCCACCCCCATCTGCCCAACACCCAATTAATGTTATTCCTGAATGTGCTCTTAGGTGATGATCACAATCCCTATTAAATTACCAACATCATTTTTCACAGATATAGAAAAAATAATTTTACGCTTTGTATGGAACCAGAGAAGACCCCGTTTAGCAAAAGCAATTTTAGGCAATAAGAACGAACTGGGAGGTATTAATTTACCAGACTTCAAACTCTACTACAAGGCTGTGGTTATTAAATCAGCTTGGTATTGGCACAAGAACAGGGACACAGACCAGTGGAACAGAATTGAGAATCCAGATATAAAACCATCCTCATATAGCCATCTAATCTTTGACAAAGCAGACAAAAACATACACTGGGGAAAAGAATCCTTATTCAATAAATGGTGCTGGGAAAACTGGATAGCCACATGTATAAGACTAAAACAGGACCCACACCTTTCACCTCTCACAAAAATCAAATCACAGTGGATAACAGACTTAAACCTTAGGAGTGAAACTATTAGAATTCTAGAAGAAAATGTGGGAAAAACTCTTATAGACATTAGCCTAGGCAAAGAATTTATGAAGAAGACCCCAAAGGCAATCACAGCAACAACAAAAATAAATAAATGGGACCTGATTAAATTAAAAAGCTTCTGCAGAGCCAAAGAAACTGTCGCAAGAGTAAATAGACAACCTAAAAAATGGGAAAAAATTTTCACGTGCTACCATATCTATTTTTGATGAAGACTAAGGATGTAGAATAATTGAAACACTCATAAACTGCGGGCAAGATTGTATAATGGTACAACCACTCTGGAAAAAAGTTTGAAAATTTGTTAAAAAGTTAAGTAAGGATAAATCTACTATATGACCCATGCATTCTACTGCCAAAAGAAATGAAAGCATATTTCTATACAAAGACTTACACATGAATTTTCATAGCACCTTGTTTTGTAATAGCCAAAAATTGGAAACAACTCAAATATCCACCAGTAAGTGAAAGAAAAGTCAAATTATTTCATATGAATACAATGGAATACTATTCAGCAACAAAGAGAAGTCATACATTCAACAACTTGGATAAATCTCAGAATTATGCTGAAAGAAGCCAGACAAAAAGTACCTACCCTACTTGGTGATTTTATTTATAGAAAGCTCTAGAAAATGCAAACTAATCTAGAATGGCAACAGGTGGGTGCCTGGAGGAAGGAGAGTATGTGTGTGGAGGTGCAGACTACAAAGGACCATAAGGAAACCTTTGGTGATAGAGGATATGTTCACTATCTTGTGATGGTTTCACAGATAAATCAAAATACATCAAATTGCATACTTCAAAATAGTGCAGTTTATTGTATGTTAATTCTATCTTAATAAAACGATTTTTAAATAGGAAAAATATTGACCAGAGCCTACACAAAAGAAGATAGACAAATGACCAATAACAACAACAACAACAAAAAGATGCTCAACATTATTTGACGTCAGGGAGATGAAAATTAAAACCACAGCAGAATGTGTCTAACAAATCCATTAGAATGACTAAAATTAAAAAGAACAACAATAACAACTGTTGGCAAAGATCTGGACAACCTGAAAACTTACACTGTTCCTGTAAATGTAAAATGGTACAAACCCTTTAGAAACTGTTTGGTAGTGTCTTAAAACATTAAATGTAAACTTACAAAACAACCCAGCCAGCCATTCAACTTCCAGATACAGAAAACATGTCCACTTGAAGAGCTATGTATGAATGCTGATAACAGCTTCATTAGTAATAGTCCAAAAAGAGAAAACAACTCAAAGAGGTGTTTATTGAGAGGTGAGTGGAAAAACAAAATGTAATATATTTATACAACAGAATATTACCCATCATTCAAAGGAATTAACTGCCCATATATGCAACATATGGATGAATCACAAAATCATAATGCTGAGGGGAAAAAAGCCAGACATAAAAGAGTACATATTGCATTAGTCAATTTACATAAAATTTTAGAAAATACAAACAAATTTCTATCTAATTTTAAAACTATATCTTCCAAAGAAATAATTATTTCAGCACTACCAAATAATTATGCAGGTGTATGTGGCATGCAAGTGTAAAACAGAATGAGAGTTGAACAAAGTAGAGAAAGAGGAAATAGAAATCCTCTAAAAACGAGCTCTGAATACTCTTGCACAAAATTTTATCTTCAAAGAAGTCATGAATGCACGTCATTTTGTTTCCTTGTCATAAAGAAAATCAAAAGGAAATGAAAAGTGAATACAGGACAAATAAATGGCATTAATAATAAAAATGGGGGACAGAACTACCTACCAATATTGTATAGATTTAAAGTCAGTAAGAGAACACTACGAAAAAGTTTATGCCAATAAATTTATAAATTCAGATAAAATAGATACATTTCTAGAATTAAATCTTACAGAAACTGATTTAAGATGAAATAATCAATACCATTTATAACACCTACAAAGAAAATAAAATATTTAGTAATATACTTAACAAAGGAGGTGAAAGATCTCTACCAGAAGAACAATGAACCTCTGAAGAATGAAATAGCAGATGACACAAACAAATGGAAAATCGTATCATGCTCACAGATCAGTAGAATTGACATTGTTAAAATGTCCATACTGCCCAAAGTGAGTCACAGATTCAACACAATCCCCATCAAAATAACAACGCCATATTTCACAGATCTATAAAAAATAATTCTACGTTTCATTTGGAATCAAAAAGAGTCTGAATACACAAAGCAATCTTAAGCAAAAATAAGAAATCTGGAGACATCAGAAAAATAAGAAAATGAGATTGGATCAAATTTAAAAAGCTGCACAGCAAAGAAGATAATCAACAGAGTAAATAGACAACCTACAGAATGGGAGAATATTTGCAAACTATACATCGAACAAAGAGTGAATATCCAGAATCTACAAAGAACTCAAACAAATCAGCAAGTAAAAAACAAACAACCCCATTAAAAAGTGGGCAAGAGACATGAACAGAAGCTTTTCAAAAGAAGATAGACAAATGGCCAACAAACATATGAAAAAATGCTCAACATCACTAATCATCAGGGAAATACAAATTAAAACCACACTGAGATATCACCTTACCCCTGTTAGAATGGCTTTTATTAAAAAGTCCAAAAACAATAGATGCTAGTGTGGATGCAGAGAGAAAGGAACACTTATACACTGTTCATGGAACTGCAAATTAGTATAACCTCTGTGGAAAACAGCATGGAGATTTCTCATAGAAGTAAAAGTAGACCCACCATTCAGTCCAGCTATCCCACTACTGGGTATCTACCCAAAGGAAAAGAACACATTTTACAAAAAAAATACCTGCACTCAAATGTTTATTGCAGCAAAAGTTTACAAACACAATAATGTGGAATCAACCTAAGTGTCCATCAATTCATGTGGATTAACAAAATGTGGTATATATATACACCACCGAGTATTATTCAGCCATAAAAAGGAATGAATTAATGTCTTTTGCAGCAATTTGGATGGAAATGGAGACCATTATCCTAAGTGAAGTATCTCAGGAATGGAAAAACAACCATCACATATACTCTCTAATAGTTTGGAACTAATTGATGGGCACATAAGGGCACAGAGAGAAGTATCAGTCGCTGGAAATCAAGAAGTGGGGAGGGGATAGAAGGTGGGAGTAAAAACCTACCTAACAGGTACAATGAACACTATTTGGATCATGGGCACACTAATAGCCCTAACTTAAGCATTATAAAAGCTATGCATGTAACAAAAAAATTTGTACATGCTTAATATTTTGAAATTTTTTTAAAAGTCAAAAAACAAGGGGAATATATTCCAAGACCCCCAGGGGATAACTGAAACCATGGATAGTCCCAACCGTTATATATACCATGTTTTTTCTATATATACACATACCCATGATAAAGTTTAGTTTATAAATTGAGCACAGTAAGAGATTTACAATAAATAATAAAATAGAATAATTATAACAATATACTATATTAAAAGTTATATGAATGTGATCTTTCTCTCTCTCTAAATATTTTATTGCACTATACTATACTCACCCTTTTTCTTCTTCTTGAGATCTGTGATTTGACACAGCTCCTAAGTGACTAATGGGCAGGTAGCACATATAGCATGAATATACTAGACAAAGATGATTCATGTCCCAGGGAGGATGGAAGTAGGACACCAAAGATGTCACCACAGTACTCAGAACAGCATGCAATTTAAACTTATGAATACTTTCCTTCTGGAATTTTCCTTTTAATATTTTTAGACAACTATTTTATATGAGTAACTAAAACCTCAGAAAGAGAAACTGCAGATAACAAGTGGACTACAGTACTAAAACTGGGGAAAGACAGAACAAGAGGAAAAAATTTCAAGCAAATCTCACCCAGGAACAAAGATTTCTAAAAATCAATCAATCAATCAATCAATAAACTAAATCCGGCAATATATAAAAAAATACTACATCTTGGGTAAGTAGGGTTTAACTCAGGAATGCAAGGACAGATTAATAATAGAAAATCTATTATTATTTACCACATTCCTGGGTTAAAAGAAAAAAAACTTATAAAATAATTCCAATTGATGTAGAAAAAGGTTTGATAAAAATCAAACATATAAATGGTTGCTAAAAAATCCTTATCCAACTAGAAATGAAAGGAAACTTTATTAAAACAGGAAAAAATACATACCAAGAACAAAATTGTAATCGATGGTAAAATATTAGCAGAATTCCCATCCAAATATCAAACAGGACAAAGATATCAGAGCAAGAAAAAAAACAATAAATATATTAGGTAGATAGGTATAAATTCAACAAATACTTTCAAAACCTTTAAAGGAAAAATTTATTTTTTATTGAGACATTTTAAAAGTTGTAAATAAAGACGTATACTATGCCATTAGATGGTAAAAAACAGTATCTTATGGTTATCAATTCCTCCCAAACAGATCTATAAATTCAGTGCAATTCCAATCAAAGTACTGACAAGGGTTTATGTGGAACTAGACAGTCTGATTCAAGCTTTCAACATGTTAGAAAAAGCACAAGCATTAAACATAAAAGAAAAGAAATGACATGTTATACCTCAAAATTTAGAACTTATAAAAATCATTAAGAAAATAAATAGGCAAGCCACAGACTAGGAGAAAATACTTGTAATACATATCTGACAAAGTAATTAAATCCAGAATATGGAAGAAATTCCAATAACTCTATGATAAAAAGACTTAATCTTTTCTCAAAAGTGGACAAAAGGGGCCGGGTACAGTGGCTTACACCTGTAATCCTAGCACTCTACTCTGGCCAATAAGCACATAAAAAAAGTATTGAAAATCGCTATTCATTAGAAAAATGCTAATTAAACATAACAATGAGATACCACTTCAAATCCATTAAAATACTTGGAATTCAAAGGACTGACAACACTAAATGTTGGTAAAGACGTAAAACAGCTAAAACAATTTGCTGGAGTATGCATTGTTTGTGGGAATATAAAGTATAACAACTGTGCCAAACCATTTAGCAGTTAAACATACACTTACTATAAAACACACTAATTCCACTGCTAGGTATTTACTCAAAAGTAATGAAAACATGTCTCTCCAAACATATATACACAAATATTGATAGCTGCTTTATTTTCAGTAACCAAAAACTCACTGTTAGGTGTCCACCCAAAAGAGATGAAACATATCTTCCCACAAAGACTTACACAGGAAAGTCCATGGAAGTGTTTTTCATAATAGCCCCAAAGTTAAAACTACTTCCTCAACTTTGTGAAAATTGATCATAAGATTTGGGTCATTCTTGTCAAACCCAAGTAACTAACCAGAGTTGAGAAGACAGGAGGAAAAAGTACTCAGGGCACATAACATTGCTCCAAGAATGTAATATTCTGTAAGTCTGACTTCTGAAACTGCCTGCTGTAACCTGAAATGAGTTTTTTCTAATGGATTCTAAAACAACTTGCTGCAATTTTTTTTAATTTCAAAATATTAGGGGGATACAAATGTTTTTGTTATATGGATACACTCTATAATGCTTAAGTCAGGGCTATTAGTGTCCCCATCACCAGAATAGTGTTCATTTTACCCAATAGGTAAGTTTATACCCCCCACTCCTCCCATATCTCCCCTTGTTGATTTCCAATGTCCTTTACATCTCTTTGCGCCTGTGTGTGCCCACAGTTTAGCTCCCAATTATTAAAGAGTACATATGGTGTTTGTGTTTCCATTCCTGAGATACTTCATTCCTTTTTAGAGCTCAGTTGTACTCCATGGCATATACATACATCACATTTTCTTTATCCACTCATGAATTGATGGGAATTTAGGTTGATTCCACATCTTTGCAATTGTGAATTGTGCTACAATAAACATCTGAGTGCAGGTGTCTTTTTGATGAAACAACCTCTTTTTCTCTGGGCAGATACCTAGTAGTGGGATTGCTGGATCACATGGTAGGTCTACATTTATTTCTTTGAGGAATCTCCATACTGTTTTCCATAGAGGTTGTACCAATTTGCAATCCCGTGAACAGTGGATAAGCATTCCTTTCTCTCTGCATCCATGCTAGTGTCTATTATTTTTTGACTTTTAATAACGGCAATTCTGACAGAGGTACAGTGGTATCTCACTGTGGTTTTAATTTGCATTTCCCTGATGATTAGTGATGCTGAGCATTTTTTCATGTTTGTTGGCCATTTGTCTATCTTCTTTTCAAAAGTTTCTGTTCATGTCTCTTGCCCACTTTTTAATAGGATTGTTTGTTTTTTTCTTGCTGATTTGTTTGAGTTCTTTGTCAATTCTGGATATTAGCCCTTTGTTGGATGTATAGTTTACAAATATTTTCTTGTATTCTGTAGGTTGCCTATTCACTCTATTGATTATTTCTTTGGCTGCACAGAAGACTTTTAATTTAATTAAGTTCCATTTATTTATTTTTGCTACTGTTATATTTGCCTTTAGGGTATTACTCATAAATTCTTTCCCTAGGCCAATATATAGAAGAATTTTTCCTATGTTTTCTCCTGGAATTTTTATAGTTTCATGCCTTACATTTAAGACTGTTATCTAACTTGAATTAATTTTTGTATATGTTGAGAGATAGGAGTCCTGTTTCATTCTTCTGCATGTGGCTACCCAGTATTCCCAGCACCATTTATTGAATAGAACTTCCTTTCCCCAAGGCATGCTGTTGTTTGCTTTGTTGAAGATCAGTTGGTTGTAGGTAGATGGTTTTATTTCTAAGTTCTCTATTCTTCTGTTCCATTGGTCTATGTATCTACTTTTATAGTTTTAGCTACCACCATCACTCCCCAAACTTTACTAGTGTCAATGAACCTTCTGGAAAAACAAAATGCAAAATAACATTTTCTCCTTTTTATAAAACCTCCAACCTCCCCTTTGTTCTTTGGACTTACGAAAGACCACCTACTCTGTGTGTGGGCCTGAATTGCAATTCTTGTATCCCAAATAAAACACTAAATTTAGAGATTCATCTCCACATATTTTATTTGACTTTGACAATGAATTATTCATTCATACAATGGCATACTACTCATCAATAAAAGAAACAAGCTACCAATACATGCAAAAACATGGATAGATAGCACAAACATGCTGAACAAAAGAAGCCAGATGCAAAAGCATACATACTCTACGATTCTATTTATATGAAGTTCCAGAACTAATCTATTATAAGTTGAATCAGAACAGTAGTTGCCTCTGGAGGCTGGAGCCAGAGACTTACTGCAAAAAATTACAAGGGAACTTTTAGAAGAGATGAGGTGTAGGTTATACAAGTAAATGTTAAAATTTACTGAATTCTATACATAAGATCTGAGTATTTCACTTTATGTAAATTATACCTCAATAAAGATGTACCTTATATTTTAAAAATCATTAGTAGCAATAATCTGGACCTTAACTCTAAATTATGCTATGAAAAATAACTGAAATGTAGAAGGGTAGATATCACTAAACTCTTTTGACCTGTCATTATAATTAATTATATTAACAAATTTTACAATATTGAATTACCTTTGTATTCCTCCAATACACCACACATAACTCTTAGTTTATTTTTTGAACTAATTGCTGGATTCTTTGCTAAAGTTCTCTTTGTACTTTTTGCATCATTTTTTATAAACTCAAGATCATTATTTTAAAAAACATTCCATGCATATCATACAATAAAGAAAATATATAATTATGCTAATGTTATTAGAAATACAGACATTCACTGAAGGAGAAAAACATGTAAAAAATCAACCTCAAGTAAAAATCCTGTAATGTTAAATTTCAATTAAATATATTAATATGATCTCATCATCTACTATACCCTATGTATCCTATTTCAACATATGTGAAGTAAAGATGCATCTTGCATTAGATGGTGTCTCTAAATTAATTAACAGTGTTTTTTCTTTCTTAGTAGTACATAAGACTACAACTAACCACATTGTGGCAAAAATACTTACCAATGAAACAGTATTTTTCTAGTACTGTCCATTGAACTAAGGTAATGACATCCTTTTACTACTAGCATCACATTTTGATCTCTCAATACCATTGCAAACCAAAAGGAATCTAGGGTTATTTGGATGAGTGGCTCTGGGACAAAAAATGTTTAATCTGAGAGTGGGACAGATTCTAAAGAATCATTTTAAACTTAATGGAGTCAAGAATAAAGGACCTAGGAGTCATTTTGAATAGGTTCCCCCTTATCAAACTTGGTACAATTTGAGAAATTAAAAAAAAAGAACAATAAATGATTAAAACATGATGAATAAAAACAACTCCATGCATTATGGTGATACTGAAAATGGAGAAAGCAAAACACAAAAGAAAAATCACTGACTACTACTGGTGGGGACTATTACTAACTCTTCATTCTAAAAATTGGTCCTATAAGAGAGGTTTCATAAAAAATATTCAACATCTACAGACACTGAATACATACACCAAAATATAGAACATTCATGCATAGCAACTTAGCTGGACTTACAGTTAAAAAGGATATTTAGGAAAGAGAGATTAAATGTTTGTACACTAAGAAATATTCAGGGCCAGGCACGGTGGCTCACACCTATAATCCTAGCACTCTGTGAGGCCCAGGTGAGATGACGATTTGCATTCAGGAGTTTGAGACCAGCCTGAGCAAGAGTGAGATCCCATCTCTACCAAAAATAGAAAAAACGAGCTGGGCGTGGTGGCATGGACCTATAGTCCCAGGTACTCAGGAGACTGAGGCAGGAGGATCACTTGAGCCCAGGAGTTTGAGGCTGCAGTGAGTTATGATGATGCCACTGCAATCTACCCAGGGTGACAGAGGCTCTGTATCAAAAAAAAAAAGAAAAGAACATTCAAACTTGTTCCTGATTGCCACTATGACTATTTCAGTTCCAAGAATGTATCCAAAGACCAAAATATTCAAGTGAAGAAGGGAACAGGGTGAAGAGGACTGGGGAGGGAAACAGGAAGCAAGAAGAGGTAAATGTCAGCTTCCACCTAATAAGCTACATCCTTTGACATAAAAAAAAGAAGAAAAGAAGACAAAAAAAAAAAAAATACCAAGACAACAATGTCCCCATTCTAATTTATAAAGTCTCATTCATATCAATCATATCATTAAACCATCACTAATAACAATTTTCATTTTTTAACATCCAACCATCAACATATATATCATAAAATTATTTATATTACATATAAATAATATACTTATATTTATATGCTATCTTCAGTTAGAAACCTGAAATATCACTTATTTGAAATTTATATAATCATTGCTATCACAGGTGGAAGCTAAACTTAAGTTTCTGAAGATCAGTTTAACCTTTAAATCTCCTGATTAAACTGTTTTCATTATTAAAACCCCACATTAGCAAACAAGCCACAATATAATATATGCTATAGCATAGGTCTTCTGTGAATAGCTGGGATCTTCAACTGCTTCAGCTGCAATACAAGCCATTGAGACTTGGCTGATACAAGCCAATTTGAATAATCAATATGACAACCTTATTTTTCTAATGCAAACAGGATTTCTACAGTAAGGTGTCTCACTGCCACATCACAGTCATGGCCTCTTTTAACCCCTAATTAGATTGAGGCGATTATCCCTGCTCTTCCTTACAAGTGTACAGCTTGGATAAGGGATGACAAAAGCTATCTGCCACTTATTCAGCCTTTGCAGACAGCAGGTTATCCAGGGAGATACAGAATAAGATCAACAAACAATTGTTATTCATATCGTCATCTAAAGTGTTAAGATAGTCACAGTTTCCATACATGCAGAGTGAATATAGCCCAGAGCATGAGGTAACTGCAGAGTGCTTAAGAACATCAGGGTTACACAGATGGAAATTCATGGTGATGTTGGGGAATTATGTCTAAATCAAACTCATTTGCATAAAAAGAAATGATCAGGGATTTGTCTTTTGTATATAATATATCAAGATTTCATTATGTTTCTCTTCATGAATTCTTTGAAGCTAAATTTTAATACCGATTTCTCTAAACAACATAGCATTTATCATGAAAAGAATGCCAAAATTAATGGTTTGCAGAAACTTGAATGCTTTAAGATTCAATTAAAACTCTTAAATACAAAAAGGGAAACTTCTTTTCGCTATGACACTGTACCACTATTTGACTTAAAGTTAGATAATCAAGAGTTATTTCATTAACTCAGTAGATTTCAAATGTTCTTCTTAACTCTCATAACAATCAGTTTCTCAAGTCTTGGTCATCACTTCAGTCTCACTGTAAGCACGATAACTGTGATCACTAGAAAATATCCGAGAGTAATTGCAAAGACCCCAAACTGACAGCTTTCGTAGTAATTTTAACTAAGCTATCTTGAGGTCAATATAGAAGGCTTGGCATACTGATGGAAAAACAAAATAACAAACTTTGGTGGGAGTATCTCAATACTCTGAAGATGATAAAGTCAAAGTAGAAGTAATAAGCTAAGGAAACCACTGGAAGGAATTTTATGCCTTTCCCTTCTCACTTGGAATGGTCAATTTGTATCTTTGTAAGGTCATAATCACTTTGCTAAACAAAAAAGAATGGGAAGGCTACAATCTTCTCTTTTGGATTTCATTTCTGTTTTACATTATTTATTCAGTCACTCAATCAACACTGTTTCCTTTAAAGTAGTCAACTAGAAGTATATTCTTTTTCTAATACTGAGCACGAAGCTCAAAGCTTCATGCAACACCTCTCCAAGAATAATAAAAATCTTTAAAGTATTTTCAATAGTAGCAAAAACTTGTTATAAAAAATAAATCTGATTTTTATAAAGAGCCATGAGTTACTGTTCTCAGATTCTCATGTAGAATGTGATTATTTGATTATCAGTGGATCATTTTGCCAAGCAGTACCATGAAGTTACATTCAATGACTGCCATCCCCTTTGAGCAGTGAAAGATTATATAAAACGTATGCCTTGCTCCCCTGACATGGGGGAAACATGACTTTATTCTTAACATTGAATACTAATTCAAGATATTGGGCAGGCATTGTGATACAAGCCATAATTCACTTCTAAAGGTGTCTCTAGAGCAATATCCTGGACACAGAAACCCAAGGCTTCTATATGTTTGCTTACAGAAGGTTTGCAATCAACGATTTCATTTTAAACATCTGATTTTAAGCAACATGCTTTTCTTATAATATCCCTGATAATATTTACTTTTGTAAAATGAAACTGATAAGAAATTTTCAAAACATATTGGACTGCTTTCTGCTAGATACGATAAAATATATTAATCTCAGTTTACTTAAACTGCATATCAAGATTTGGTCAGTTATGATTTTATTTCTCTAAGCCATTTATGGTCTTAAAATATACATATTGTATCTTTTAAAAGTAAATATAAATCATACAGATCCACCGGAGATTTTAGACTACTATTTCAAGAATGTAGCAAAATATATACTGGTAAAATTGCATAAAGCCAAAGTACAGTAAACAAAAACATACAGACAGCTGTTTTCAATTAGCTTTCTATTCCTATAGAGTTAAACCATCAATGCTACAATTCAAAACACTTGGGAAAAAAGGTAACAACAAATGACATTTTAGCCTATGGGTAAAGAACACTCTCACTCCTCCTGTCTTATTTTAATCAGTCTTTATTTTTCATGCTGTTTTACTATTTTTTAGTATTCTTTGTTCTTTCACTCAGAACTTTATATTGTGCTTGAAGAGTTGCTAGCAACTCTTTATTAAAAGTACATTAAAGCAATAGATCCTTGAATAATTTGGTAAATGACAAAGTGAAAAATTAAATTGACTACTGATTTTCTGACTTTCCCTGCAGCCCAATTTTCTACATAACTCCAATATTGTCAGCATGTCTCAGTAATACTCCCACTCAAAAGAAATAATAGATTACTGGTTTTTGCTTTGATCAAAGGCAATGCAGTATATTGTAATTTTAAAAACATAAAAGTGGAGGTCCGTAAATAAAAGGTCCATGGACCTTGTTCAATTTCGGATTTTTAACTGAAGAGTGGCATGATGGCCACAGGTAAGTTACACATGTGACCAGGAAAGTAGAAAATGCTATCTTCAAATAAAAGTCACTTATTCAGGATGTGGGCCCTAGAAATTATAAAACCATTTTTATACAAAAACTGATAACTAGTTATTCTTCATCTCTACTACAGACAAAGCAGATTTAGGTCAACTACAAAAAAGCATTTCTAGAGTGTGTTAAATACTAGAATAGGTTTCTTAAGGAGACTGGAATTCTCTTATATTAATATTAATACTTTAAAAGGACACATTCTAATCTTTCAGGAATATTTTCTCTGAAAGCAGGGGAAAGGACTTGGGACAGTCCTTCTCACCTTAAAATGAAATTCTCCTTGAAACCATGTATTTATATAATATCGTGCTTTTTTGTATTTATGTTTCATAATTTAAAATTTATCTAAGAGGAGTATACAAATAATAAAGAATTCCAGATTTGATTTGGCAGAAAGGTAATAAAAACAATGGGAGTAATGTATAAATAGGGCTTAGCATTGCAAGAAAAAAGGAATAAAGTACTGAAAGTTCTTTAAAAGAACTAACAAAAATATTAAAATTCTATATCATAACAACTCTTTAAATAAGTTTTAAAATACAGTATCATCTACCAAGACAGTCTGCATACAAGCTTTGAAGAATTTCAAACACAGCAAATAGATACAAAACCCCCTGAAGTTGATATAAGTAGAATAATACAAATGTTTTATTTATTCATTTAATTTCATTCAGTTTCTTCATCAATATAAACAAAAAAGCCCATTTTGTTTTGTTTTGTTTTGTTTACCAAATGGGGAAGGAGAGATAGACATGCAAAAAATATAGCAAATAATTCAATGAGGCAGGAATGTGTGCCTTAAAAATATCACCACTATAAATGTTCTCTTTGCTTACATTGCCAAGTCACATTTTGATTGGACCTTAATGAAATGATCAAAGTTAATATCACCAAAATGGAACAAACCAACATCCTGTGATTTCTGATAATGATATACTGAGGACACAGTATCACTTGCATGGTATTCCTGGCAAAACATGCACAATCTGAACCTAACTACGAGGAAACATTAGACAAACTCACATTGAGGGATATAGCATAAAACAACTGGCTTATACCTTTAAAAATATCAAGGTCATGACAGACAAAGAAAAACTGAGACACTCTTCCCCATTAAAGGAGACTGAAGCAATAGGACAACTCAGTGCAATACATGATCCTGGATTGGATCCTAGATGAAGGAGAGCTGTGGTTAACTTGTACATACAAATATGATATAACTAGGACTATGCACTGTTGGACTATGGACTTTTGATTAGAAAATATTGTATGAATGTTAAATTTCCTGATTTTGATCATTGTACTACGGCTATATAAAAATTCTTATGAAATACACATGGAAATATTTAGGGATAAAGGGACTGGTGTCTGCAACTTACTCTTAACTGGTTTAGATAAACGTGTGTATATGAGAGAAAAAGAAAGAATTTGATAAAGCAAACGGGGCAAAATGTAGACAATTGGTGAACCTAGACATAGAGTATATAAGAGTTCTTTTTACTCTTCTTGCAACTTCTTTGTTAGTTTGAAATTTTATCAAATAAAGAGCTTCAAAAAAATCTTGATTGAGCATGTTAATTCCTACACAGTATTTTTAATTCCAATCAGAAACTGAAGCTCCTTAAAATTTGACAGCAGTGAAAAAACTCACATTTAATAGCCAAGGAAAAACTGCCCTAAAAAATGTGTGTGTGTGTGTGTGTGTGTGTGTGTGTGTGTGTGTGTGTGTGTATCTCACAGTCCCAGAACACTATCTACTTTGTTTAGAAATCTGGAATTTATAAAATTGTATCAGAAAGTATAAAAATAACTTTAAAGCCCCAGGAGATTTGGGTATTTTCAGTTTTAAACTGCTTTCATCTGATAATAATTTAAATAAATCATAATTACCTCAATAATTTTTTTCAGAAATTTCATCAATAATGATAGCAGAATTGAGACATTATCATGGAAAAGTAATGGCATATGATCTAAAAAGGGGTTCTTTTGCCCCTATTAGCTTCAGAATATACGAAACTAAAGTCATCCAAATTCAAGGTACCATATAGTTCTTCATGGTTTACTACCTCATATACATAAGCCTCTAAAATTAATACTAGCCTCTTGGGATAATTGTTCCATCAACAAATGTCTAAGGACCTGCCCATCCTTTGTTACAATGCAAGAAAAAGAAGGCCTGAAGTTGCTTCAACGAAGCACCAGATTACTTACTCCTTGGGTGATCAGTCATTCTTTCATCAGGTTTGTCAGCATCTATCCTTTTTGTAATAGTTAAGGAATACCATCATTAAATTTCCCTTTGGAAACAGTATTATGTTCCCAGATGACAAAGTAAATTTTCTGTCATCCACTAAAATAAGAAGCATCATATTCTACAATAGTATACTTTTTGTAATTCTAACTATATCATTGACTTAATGAATCTAACTTTTAAATAAACTATGAAATATATACACATATATTGGGGAAGTATGCTAAAAAGTATATTTAACTTAAGGAGGGTGCAATCAAAAGTGCTTGCACCCCATTTTGGAGACCACTATTCTATACAACAGGCTCTAGCTGTCCAGATCCGGAGGTAGCAAACTATAGCCCTCAAACCAAATTGATCCTACTGCCTATTTTTGTAAGTAAAGTTTCCGGCAACACACAAGCTTATTCATTTACTGTCTATGGCTGCTTTCACACTACAACACCAGAGCTGAATAGTTGTGACAGAGATCATGTGCCCACGAAGCTGAAAATATTTCCTATCTGGACCTTTACAGACCAAAGTTTCTGCCCTGGTCTAGAAAGATAGATCACATTTCTCTCCAGTGCTTTCTAAATAGCCTTTCAATGTATGGAATCAAAGGATTCATCTAGACTTGTGTTTTTCAAACTACCTTTACATGTGTGTGGCAAGACAGTAAAAGGGTCTCAGTGCATCAACCTACCCCCAGCAAGGCTCTGCTTTTATTCATTTAAAATGATGTGACTGCCAATAAGATTTCCTTTGCACAAAGGGTTATATAGCCAAATAACAAAAAACAAGAAAGGAGGATAGGGTGGAAAAGAGAGACAGAGGGAAGGAAAAGAAATCAAGCAAGGAAGGGAGAAAAGGAGGAAAGAATAGAATAAAAAGGAAGAAAATAGGGAGAAAAGAAGGAATAAGAGTGTGAATGCCACTGATCTATTTTAGGGGTGGAGGGAAGAGAGGAGAACAAGGAGACCCTTAGTTAGTAACTGAGTTTGTATTTAGTAACTGGGTTTGGACTAGAATACAAGTCTGTTAGTATATAGCATGTATATATAGCATATAGCATATATTCTCAATAGGGGCAATACTTCCAAACAGTCGAAAATTGGCTTAGGGAAGAAGGATAAAAGAAATCCTAGATACTATAATGGTTTTGGCCCTCCAAAACTAAACCCAACCAACAAAATCTTATACCTTAGTACTGAATTTCATCAATTTCTCTCACTTAAATTAAATTAAATTTTATTTAAGTTTTTCTCCTTGGGAGGGGTAATAATGAAAAAAAGGTTCAGAACAATGATATATAGAAATATTTCCCAACCTTAATTTCCCCTTACACAGAATTCTAAAAGCCTTTAATTTACTAATATATACATTTCAACATCATTTTTGGTTCCAGTATGCACAAAACTACAAATCAGTCCTGTTATAAACAGCCTGAAAAGAGGAAACTCTGGGTGGATACAGAAAATGGAAAGGAGGTAAAAAGGCAAGAAGGAGGAGAGGTTTTCACAAAAACACTTGCAGAGGAAAGTATGCTCAAGACTCAGAATTGTACATCCTTAACATCTGTAAGAAACGGGATGCTGAACCATGTACTCTATCATGGAGTTACCATAGACAAAGGCATAGGTAATGTTATATTAGACCCAGGGCACAAAGACTGAGAAAAACCTAATCAGCACTGTCAAACATCCAAGTTACTTGTGATCTCTTGAACCACAGTCGGAACCAATGGATATAAGCAACTATTAAATCTTCAGGAAAGAGAGATGGAACTAGTATAAAGAGGAAAAAAATGGCAATTAATTGTTGTGCTAATTATTAAGCTATTGCCTTAGCCATAAGCCTAGTGTGGCTGGGACTTTGCAAATGATATTTCCCATCTGCCAGCTAGCTAGCTCCCTGTTAGATTCCGCTAGCTAGTAGGGGTTGTTAGTGGAAAACTGAACAGGTAGAGAAAGTGAGAAGGGCTTCCCTGTTTTACTTGTTCCTATATGAGTTGCACTAGTAATAACTCTTTAGAGGAAGTAATTCTTTAGCATTGGTTCTAATTTCTAAGGATTTTTTTTTTCGCCATTCTCCAACACCCAGACCCATCACATTCCCTCAAAGGCACCAGCAGTAGCCAAACAGTGCCCCTTCCTCAAAGGTCTAGGCCCTAGCTCCATGGGGCCCCTCTCACAAGCCCCTGAGATACCAACACTAGTGAATCACCATCTTTGCTTCAGAGGTCTGTCTCGGTTATGCCCTTCCCTACGATACTAAGTCCTGATAACCCCAATCTCTTCTCTTTGTTCCCCTAGAATTGGTACCTGCTTCCTGTTATTATTCTCTCTGTTATTTCAGTATTTCCTTACGTGCTATCCTCCCATACCTGTTTAACCAATTCCCCATATGAAATTCTCTCTATTAAGCTAACTAGTGTGGTTTTCACCTTCCTGAATGGATCCTGACTAATACAATAGTCAAGTAGTCCTTATTTTAAACATAATTAATGTTTTCTTTAGGTATTATTTTAGTGCTTAATTTTAGTGAATGTAAAAATGTATTTAAGGGCTCTCATAAGTTTATTCACAATTTGGTCTTAACAATTCTTTTGGTTAAATCTGTGACAAAGCCCCAACAAGTCACTAATATGTCTGTGATACATCTACCTTAATCTGTCCTTATATTAATACCTTCCAATTGTCTCCAAGCCAAAATGGATGCAAATCTTTGTTTTTAACAAGTCAAGCAAACTCCCTAGCTCTGGGCAGCAGTAACTAGACTAGCCAGTGACAGTTGGTAGGGTACTTTAAGCAGTTATCAGGAGGCAGCAAGTTTAATAGAGCATACAGCAATTGCTTGAAATTTACAATCCTGGACAAATGCCTTGCATTTATTGATTAATACATATTTATTTAATAAATACTGGAATTACTCATAGTAGGGAGATACAAAATCTCTAAGTAAAAAAACACATACTTGCCTTAAATAAGAGTTATTTAGACAACTATTAATACATAATTCTTAATATATCAAAATCTCACCTTGCTAGTTACCTTGGAAAAATACGTCGCTTAACCTCTGGTAGCCACAGTCTACTCATCTGCAAAGAAAATAGGCTGGACTAGGTCCCTGTTGCTATATATCTACCATGATGACCTATATAATTTCTTTCTGTAGTGAGGCAGAGGAAGCTCAGTATCATTATTAAGAGCAGGGGTCCCCAACCTACCGTGAGTTGTATAATTATATCATTATATATTACAATGTAATAATAATAGAAATAAAGTGCACAATAAATGTAATGCATTTGAATCATCCTGAAACCATCCCCCACCTCCCTGGTCCGTGGAAAAATTGTGTTCCATGAAAATGGTCCCCGGTGCCAAAAAGGTTGGGGACCGCTGATTAAGAGAGACAAAAAGACTGGTTTTGTAAAGTGAAGAAATAAAGAGGTAGAAAAAATATCAAGATTGGTAGTTTAAAAACATGATTTGAAAGAGATTCAAATACACTGTGTTAGGAAATTCTTTATTTTCCTCCCCTAAGTCAGGAAAAGGAAGAACATATGTCCTAGGCAAATTATCTGGTAAAAAAATAAAAAGTCTCTCTAGTTTTACTATCATAATCTTTAAAGACATTTACTAAGCCAAAAACGATACTTCTTAAATTCTCTTCAAGATAGAAAATATCTTTTGTTGTCTTAAGTTTTAAAAATAGTTTTGATATTCTTCTCTCAAAATAAACTGGTCATCTGCCATACGGTAGACCATATGCTTCCACAGCTTGTTTACAAAAATAGTTATATTTAAAGTACTAGTTAAAAGTTCATAGGACAGGTGAGATCATTTACTATTTAGTAACCACTTACTTACCGTTTGATATAAAGGAAACTTAGTGAAAACATCTTTTACATGTTATAATCAATTAGAGTTAATCCAATGTAACCTGGGGGGAGGGGACCTCCAATTCTGATTCTTTGCTTTATATCCCACCCGCCCTGCTATAGTAGCTTTGATAATTTCCTTCTGAATTTTAAAATTTATGATATTTATGCAGACAAAATGAGAAAGGTTTTAATTTTGGAATATGGATTTAACCATCCACACTTTTAAAAAAAGAAATCTGTGATTTCAAATTTGAAAACATTAAGCCTTAGTACTCAAGAGCTACCATTAGTATAGAAATCAAGTTATAGAAGTTTGTACAGCATAATCTAATTTATATATTTTATTGTATATTGTTATAAATGTACAGATGAAAGTGCAGAAGCACAAAATCATGCATGTTAACAGTGGCTAATTCTGAGGAAAAGGATGGGAAGAACATAGAGCAGAGTGGGAAAATTTTTCACTTAATATATTCTATATAAAATTTTAAAGCATATGTCTATAATAACTTTTAAAATCAAAATTTCATTTTAAAATGACATTAAAGTTATAGATAAACTGCTGAAGAAACCTGAGCTTTAAATTCAAGTTACATATTTAGTTATTTAAGTCATTTATATATAAATCTTACTTTGGTTGCTTTTATGCATCAAACATTTTTTGCATGCCCTGGGAATACAGTGGTGAACAAAGATCCCGCCCTCTTGAAGCTTATATTCTGGTGGCTGTCCTAACAAGATGATTATACACTGTGATAAGTACTCTGAAGAATATAAATAGGGTACAGAGTAATGGGGTAGGAAGACAGCTAATTTACAATGAGTGTTCAGGAAAGGCTTCTTTCAAAAGATTACACTTGAACTAAAGACCTAAATAATGAGAATAAGAGGTCACATACAAAGATCCTGGAGGAAGCATTCCAGACAAAGAGAACAGCAACTGCAAATGTCTAGAGGATGGAAAGAACAGTGTGGCTGAAGCATCCTGAGTGGTAGAAGATAAGCTAGAGTGTACAAGCCTATGGGACTTAGGTGTCTGTGGTAAAAAGTCAATAAGAAGTCACTGAAGAATTTATGTGGAGTAGTGGCATAACATGACTTCCATTTTTAAGAGATCCCTCCAGTCACTGAGTGGGTAATGTATTATAGAGACAAGAGTGAAAGCAAACAAACCAATTAGGAAGATAAGCTATAGCTCAGGTGGAAAATGATGGCAGCTTGGTTTGTATCAGTGGAGATATCACTCTACTTAGAAATCAAAGGAGATGGGGGAAGAGGGAGAGAAAAAAAAATACTAAAATAAAAAAGAAATCAATGGAGATAAATAGAAGAAGAGAAACAGTTGTTATATTTTGGATTTCCTTTTTTTTTGAAGTGTGTAGAAATTTGTCTTTTCTCTTGTTCTATAAATATCTACATAATATCCCCAATTTTGCCTCTTAGTCTGAAAAGCCCAAAATATTTACTATCTGGCCCTGTATTGAAAAAGTTTATCAAACTTGATCTAGAGAAAGTATAGAGTCTGAAAAATGGTGGACGCAGTTACCAAGTATTAAGGTGCTTCAACATTTGGAGAAGCAAGAGCCATCAGAGGAGTGGCTGTTGAGATACAATTGTAATAGATCAAGAGAGGAAAGTATTTCATGGAAAGGGGATACAGAAAGAGGATCAAGGGTGAAGTGATCAACTGTGAAGAATGTTGCTCAGAAAACCCATAAGATGATAAAAGAGAAGTGTCTACCGGATTTGGCAAAATAGAAGTCATTTGACAATAGCAGTTTCAGCGGAGTGGTAAGAACAGAAACTCAAATGTGTTGAAGAGTGAATAAGAGATGAAGAAGTGGAATAAAGAAAATCGACCAAATTGCTACTGAAATGGGGAACAGAGAGATGGAATAGTGCTGGAATACATGACAGGTCAAGTGAGGGTTAAGGAGTTTTGTTTTGTTTTGTAAGATGCTAGTAAGAATTATCCAGCAGAGAGGGGAATGAAGCTAGACACAATACAATTAGAAAAGGTAATGAGATTCAAAGCAACATGATAGAAACAAAGATACTTCTTTTATTGTCATAGGAAAGAATGATAGTACTTTAGGTAAGAAAGGAAGTCAAGACAAGAAGGATAGTGAAGATGATAATGAAAAGTGGTATATTTGATGGTCTCAATAAGTTCAAACATTTTTACAGGGGAAACTAGAGTGACTGATTTGGAAATGTAGGAGGTGGTAGACAGAGAAAGGATTATATGCTAGTAAGATTTGATTGGGGGTAAACCTAGTGATCATGACAGCCTGTTAATTTTTAATTGACCAAAATTATACATATTTATGGTGTACAAGATGTTCGGAAATATGTATACATTGTGAAATGACTAAATTGAGCTAATATGTAATATATGCATTACCTCATATAATTATATTTTGTGGTGAAAGCACTTAAAATCTAGTCTCCTAGCAATTTTCAAGCGGACAATACATTGTTATTAACTATAGTCACCATATTGTATTGTACAATAGATCTCTTGGCTTAACTTTTTAAGATATAACTATAAGGGTAGATGCTTACGCTAGAAGCAAAGATTGTTACAAGTGAAAAAATGGAGGCTATATGAGTAATATTATTAGCAAATGCCTGTTTATTCCCCTATAATTGTCCGTTCCTCAGAATGTTTTACACAATGTTCACAGTGTTCTGTATGTAAATGAGAATGTTATAATTGCTCTTAAACTGTCAAATTTAGAACTTATCAGTCCACTATAATGGCAATGACTTTTAGAACTTTCATAGAGACATTAGATAATATAATAATACAATAAAAGTTTTCAAAAATATTTGTATACAATCAAATCTAAAACAGTCAAATACTGAAAACTGTTGGAAGTGAAAGATGAATAAATCAGGTTCATTATACTAATCTCTCTACTTTTTTATGTTTGATTATTTATATAATAAAAAGTTTTTTAAAAATTAAGTATTGAGAAGGTAGACTGGCAACCACAGCCCTCAGAATCTATATTTTTGATGAAAAGTAGATTTCTCTATTTTGAGTGCATGTTGAGCTCTGTAAAATTGCCTGAGGCAAAGCAAAAAGCACAGGAAAGGCACCTACTTTATGAAACCTTTGTCCTGGAGTAGATCCTATGAATTTTTCAAAACAAAGGAGTTCAAGTTTGCTGTTCAGAACAATACACTAAACATAAAAGATTACTAATGACTTATGAACTCCTAATGTAGCATGAATCATCATACTAGCAACACTAGGATATTGTTTTCAACAAGTAGCCTATTTTATTTTATAAACTTCACCAGAATATTATCAACAGCAGTATTAGAAAATGGAAAGCTAATGAAATTAGGAAGCAGCATCGGCATACTACACACTGTGTTTCTCATCACTCTAATGCAGAATTTAAATAGAGAAATCCATCTTTTAACTTAAAAAAAAAAGGAGCCTATAAACCTACAAAAATAGACCACCATTTGACAAAATTATTAGGGAACATTTTGCTATCTAAATTCAATAAACTGCATTAGTGGAAACAGTTTCTTTTATAAGAAGAAAACGAGAAGCAGCATACTTTCTTCTTGCCTTTTATTAATATAGTTCAAAAGCCTGTTTATCTTAATAGTTTTTTGTTTTCCTTTAGCAATATACGAAGCAGAAGACTGAAAGATTAGAAGATTATAAATATTCTCTTTCTATAAAGATGTTTCCCTGGCTCTATTAAAGTCAGAGGATATTATAAATACTGGATATCAAATTTTCAGAAGTCAATGCTCTTCACAAATACTAGGTTGCCTACTTGTGAAATATGGCTTTTAATATCTAATCCTGATTTCATTTGATATCATGGCCAAATATCTTTTCTGAAAGGTAAATGGTTATTAGTGATTTCTAGTATAGTTCCATGATGGCAAAGGCAGAATCCATGTTTAGGTGATTACTGTATGTTTTGATTCAGTTATCTGCAGGGTGTCTGCATGGTACTCTAACTATTTAAAGCCAGTAAAAAGATTACAGCTCACACTAACTGGATTTTCACAGCTCCCTATCATTCGGCTTGAATTCCTCATGGGCAGATTAAAAGGACCAAGGCAAACAATAGTCTTTTTAAAATACAAGGTGGTTATTTAAAAAAAAAAAGAAAGAAAAAAAGAAAAAAAAGTATCCTTTATGGTCACAACAACAACAAAATTATTCAAGGAAACAGTCATATAAAAATAAAGTTAAATGTATAATAGAGGTAAAACCCTAGGCATTGGCATGTAATGAATCTAAAACAATAAATTAATAGCAACTGAAAGAAATGTTTTTACCGTGAAATCTAAATTATAGAGGATACGGTTTTAAAAGTTGGCTAGGTATGACATCAGAAGAACAAAGCTAGAAGAATCTTGATGATCATTTAGTCTAACCTATTAAAGTATGGGTAGACAGACTGAGGCCCAAAGAACTCGGGTGGTATTCCTAAGTCTACTATTGGCAGACTATCAAAGTAACTGTGTATGAGCATTTCATGTTCTTTTCCACTTTGACTTAACCACCTTCTCATTCTCAACTAGTTTCCCATCTTCACTCAATTCAAGAGATCATATGACTTCCCTATCTATGATTAGCCCTCGGGGTAAGCCATGGATACAAACTCTTCCTTATGCATTATCTTCTCTAATCCTCGTGCAATCCTAGGAAGTAGTTACATTTATCATGGCCATTTTAGAGATAAAGAAACCACGATTTAGAGAGATTAAGTGACTTGCCCAAGATCACACAGCTAGCTAGTAAGCAGAAAAGTTGGATTTAATGTCAAGTAAGTCCACAAGACACTAGGACATGAGCTATTAACCACTGTGCTATACCTAGTTCCCCATTAGCTTCTTTCTCTCATTTCATGAGGAAACTCCATTGGTTTACACTCTGTCTCCCAACTACCATTCAAACAACTCATCCAAATTCCACCTTTAGGGTCTCCACATTATCATTCATTATTAAATAACTGGTAAATTTTTGAACCCAAGTCAGATCCAGATCCAATTGGATAACATTCTTTCCTTCTTAATTGCCACTACCTTAATTAGGCTTCATCATTACTCTCTCAACATTACTTACTATAAGACTTCTAAATAGTCTCTCAACTTCAATCCATTCTCCTTAGTGGTGCTTTTCTGATTTAAAATCCTCCTAGTCAAAATATCTGTTGCAACTTCTCCTAAATCCCCTTCTTATTTTTCTCTTTTTACTGAGAATGAACTAAAGATCCCAAAAGGAAAAACAAATTTTAAAATGTATATTTGTATTTGTTTATAATTTTATACAAAGAAACCCTAGAAGGATACATAAAAAATTAATAAGTGTGTTTGTATAGATTTTAAGGAGAGAAGAATAGGAATTAGGTAGTGGGGGGATAGGTATAAGAGAGACTACTGTATGTATGCCTTTATATAATGTTCAATTTTGAATTATATATCATCTATTCAGAAAGGGAGGGAGGGGAAAGAGGAGAGTGAAAGGAAGAACATAAAAAGAAAAAAAGAAGAATCAACACTTGATGTCACCCTCTTGTTTCCAGCAGGCACCTTCTGTATTTTCTGTATCTAACCACAAAATAGTAATTTCATCCAAAAAGGCGGGCATGCAAACAGTTTCCCAACCACACTGTGATCCCTCACGCCTCATTCCTTTTGTTTTTCCCTTTCCTTCCTACTTCCTCTTCCATGTTCTTCCAGATGGTTTAGGTGTCAACAGCTGTAGGAAATTTTCCCTGGCTGGCAAGTTTTAGGTTAAGTGTCCCTTCAATATACTCCCCTAGTATAGTGAGCATCTCTCTGTCACAACACTCATACTACATTGTTATTATTTGTGTGTCTGACTCTAGAATTATTAGATGGAAGTTTCTTGAGATCAAAGACCGTGTCTTATTCATCTTTGCAATCTCCAGTAAGTACAATAGCGCCAGACACATTTTAACAGCATCCAAAGTAATCCATAGCACAAAGCATTTATCTTTGTTGTGGCCCATGGGTCAGATTCAGCAGTCACTGTGATTTAATCTTGCCATATGGGAGATATTGCTTTGGTTACAGCAGCTTCCCCCTTATAGGTCTCTGTAGTTATCAAATTGCAAGTAAAATGCCTAAAGAGTTACAGATAAAAAGGACTTGAAAACCCAAGACTCCAGGCCAGAACTCTCCTGAGTTCTTCACCTGTATATCCTCCTGACGACATTATCTCTCCCTTGAATGGTCCAAAGGTGCCTCAAACTCAATGTGTCCAAAGCAAATGTATGATCTTTCCCTTCATACCACGACCTCTTCCAAAGTAACCTTTGCTCCTCCAAAGTAACCCTGCTCATAAAAAGTATCAACATCATTCCAGTAATGTAAACTAGAAAACTAATAGTTATTTTTAACAACTTCATCTCAGTTACCAAATCAAACTCATCATTAAATACAGAAGTATGTCTCAAATTCATCAAATCTCTCCAAATCCAATGCCAAACCCCTTGTCCAAGCTACTATAACATCTCTCCTAGATTACTGTGCTACTTATCTGGCTTCTCTGTATCCGTTCTTACTTATCCCTCTGCAATCTGTTTTCCACACTGCAGCTGGAGTGATCTTTTCAAAACACTAATCTGATCATGTCACCCATCAGATTAAAACACTTCAAAGGCATCCTGTTACTCTTAAGATAGAGACCAAAATCCTTAACCAGGTTTACAAGGCCCTACATAGTCTAGCCCCTATCTGCTTCTCTGGCCCCATTTCAGACTGTGCTGCCCCTCCTCTCCATTTGAGCTACTCTGATCATCCTTCTGTCCCTGTTCATGTCAGTCTTCCTCCAATTTAGGGGCCTTTGTTGATGATGTTTCCTCTGCCTATAATTTTTTCTCACAGCTCTTTCCCTCACTAATTCCAGTCATCCTATTTCTTAAGGAAGGTTTGCCCTGACTATTCTAGGTCATATAGAACACCATATCATTGTATTCTTTTTAAAGCACAGCACATCTCTTACCCTTGGCATTTACCACTATTGAAAATTTATATTTATGTGATTTCATAATTGCCATTTTCCCCCACTGGATTTTAAGCTCCATAAAGGCACCACAACTGTTATTGATCACCATGGAATGAATCTCCAAGACCCCGCTCAGCGCCTGGTATAGTAAGTACTTATTAAATATTTGATGAACAAATGACAAAAGTGAGAGAGGGCATCAGTAACGTGGTAATACTTAGGCTATCATTAGTCACCAATGTCCTTGCATGTGGAAAACACAGAGACTCCTTATCAGGGTAATTAATTTAATGTGAAGAACCTAATGTTATGATTTAGGATTATCCTAAAACCACTCTCCCTTCAATCCCAGAATATTATACTCCTCTTCATTCAAAACTGGCAATTTTCTACCACAAAAAGGTCCTTCAGAAACTGCTTACTCCATCCCTCTCACTGTATAGTTAAAGAATATAAAACCCAGAGTTGTTATGTGAGCAGCCCAAAATCACATGCAAGTTAGTAGAAGACTCACGACTAGAAGCCAAATGTACCCGTCTAATGTTGTTCCTACTATATCTACCACAGTAACACATAATGGATGTTCTCAGGGAAGAGGATGAAGTACTCATTACTAATTTATATTCTAGCAACCTGTATGTACATACAAGTTTGTCTGGTCATGTGTTCCAATTCTGGGTTGACAGAATATGGTAACTATAATTACAGTACAAAAGGGCCATGTGAAAACTGTATACTTACTAATTGCAGAGTTCTTATCTGTGGGATGACTAGTCTGAAAGAAGCTATCAGAACATTACCAGCGGCGGAACCCCATAGAAATATTTTTTAAACTTGTTTCATGGATGTGAGAAGCCCTTGGCAGGGGTTGCTGGGGGTTGTTAGTTTTAGATACGTTGAACCTGAGGTTCTAGACATGCTTAATAGGCAGTTGTATAGATGCATCCAAAGTTCCAAAAACAATTATAACCTACCGAAGACTTGGATAATGGGTTCGAGGACAGCAGGAGTGTGAGCCAGATGCCAATCTTCAGTGAAAAAGGACTACTGTCTAAGAAATATATAGCAGCAAAAGAAAAGGGAAAGAAAATTTTGTGATGAATGGCATGTGTTTTAATTTACTGTATTTGAAATAAAGGGTAGAAGAACAATGATTTGGAAGGAAAAATGGAAAGTAAGGATAACAAATTTACCTCCTGACACTAAGGTATATGGGATATAATAATAGGATAGAAACTCCCATTTTAGTAATCGAATTCTAGATAATTTGGATCAACCCTTTTTCTAATTACTACTACAATGGCTGGCAAATTTTTGTTTGTTTGTTTAGTTGTTTGATGAGATGTAAGAGTTAGCAACTCACTTGCTGAAACCTGATTAAGATTATCCCAGATTACTCTCAGAGGCAATAGAAATGAACCCATTGGGACTGCATTTTGAAGTTATGGACTATAAAATAACTAAACTTAGTAGGCTAAAGAAGATGAAAATCAAATTGAGAATTCGTGGTGAAGAGGAAACTGTAAAAAGAGTCAAAAGAACATACTAGAATTTCAAAAAAGATAATAAGGAAAATATAAAATATTATATTACAAAAAATTAAGAACTCAACAGATATAGTTAACAGCAGATTAGATATAATATATGGATTTAACACAAAGAGAATAAGTGAACTGAAAGCTAAATATAAACAAAATCACACATAGGCACATCATAGCAAAACTGCTAAAAACCAGAGACACAGAAAAGACATTAAAAGAAGCCAGAGGGAAGAAAAAAATATAATGACTTTGAAGGAGCTACAGACTGATAGCAACTTCTCAAAAAATTAAGAAAGTCAAGAGAAAATAAAATGATACCATTAAATTGCTGAAATAAAATATCTGTCAAGTTAAAATTCATTACCCACAGAAAATTTCCAAGAATAAAGGTGAAATGCAGACATTTGCAGACAAAATTTAAAAATCTGAGAGATTTACAAAGATGATAAGGGATGTTCTTCAGGCTAAAGAAAAATAATCTCAAGCAGAGGGTCAAAGATGAAAAAAAGAAATGAGGAGTAACAAAAATGGTAAGAATCTGAAAAAATAAAATTAAGCCTACAACATAACAGAAATAGTAAAATATCAGAGTAACATAAAATATATCTCCTCTTCAATATCTTAAAACACCTTTGCTAATAGAAAGCAAAAATTATTAATATTGTCTGATGAGGTTTTCATTGTATGTAAATGTAATACCCATAAAAATCAAAACATAGTTCAGACACAGTGCTTATGCCTATAATCCAACACTCTGGGAGGCCGTGCTGGGAGTACTGCTTGAGTTCAGCAGTTCGAGGGCAGCCTGGGCAACGTGGTGAGACCCCATTTTACAAAAAATTTAAAAAATAGAAAATAAAAAAGACATAAAGAGGGGATTAAAGAATCAAAAGGTGGTAACAAGTCCATGTTCCAACTGAAGTGATAAAACATTGATTCTAAACAGATTGTTAAGAGTTAAATATGCATGTTATAACTCCTAGGGTAACCACTAAAAAAATCTATATACTGAGATATAGTCAAAAACCACAATAGAGAAATTAAAGTGGAATACTAAAAAGTGTTCAAATAACCCGTAAAAATATAGGTAAGGGAAAGGAGAAATAGAAACAGGGGAAATAAACAAAATTAATAATAGAATGGAAGACCTAAATCCAAATATACCAATGATTACATTAAATGTAAAGCATGTAAAGGTAACAATTAAAGGAGAATGATTTTCAGGATGGATTAAAAAATGATCCATCTGTATGCAATAAATTCGTTTCAAAAATAAAGATACAGGCATTGATATAGTGTGTTATAAATAAAAATATGGAAAAAGATATATCATGCAAACACCAATCAAAAGGCATCTAGCATAGCTATATGAATATGAGACAATGTGTATTTTGTAGCAATAAAATTACCAAAAACAAAGATGAAAGAACCTATTCACCAAGAAGACAAAATGGCTGGGCATGGTGGCTCATGGCAGTCATCCTAGCTACTTGGGAGGCTGAGGCAGGAGGATCACTTGAGGCCAGGAGTTTGAGAACAATCTTAAATATATAAACACCAAATAAAGCCAAACCAAAGGGTGTAAAAACACATAAAGCAAAAACTTACAGAACTAAAAGGAAAAATGGACAAATGTAGAATTATAGTTGGAGACTTCAACACTTCTTTTTAGTAATAGACAACGAGTAGATAAAAATAAGCCAAGGGATAGAAGAATAGAAAATTACCAGCAACCAACTGGATTTAATTGCCATTTACACAACACATGGCCCAACAACAGAACAATAAATATGCAACATTCACCAATACAAATCATATCCTAATTCATAAATCAAACTTTAATGTTTTTTATTTTTTTCCTTTTTTGTTAGAGACAGAGTCTTGCTCTGTTTCCCTGGCTAGAGTGCAGTAGTGTCATCACAGATCACTGCAATCTCAAACTTTTGGGCTCAAGTGATGCTCCTGCTTCAGCCTTCTCATTAGCTGGGACTACACAGGCCTGCGCCATGAAATAATTTTTATTTATTTATTTTGTTGTAGACATGGGGTCTCACTATGTTGCTCAGGCTGGTCTCGAACTCCTGGACTCAAGCAATCCACCCACCTAAGCCTCCCAAAGTGATAAGATAATGGGCATGAGGCTCCATGTCTGGCCTTAACTAATTTACAAGAATGAAAATCATACAAAGTATGCTTTTTGATCATAATGGAGAGATCTGACAACACTAGCCCAGAGACGGCTGATGCCAGTGAGCAGTAAGCCTCTTGCGGACAGGGCACCAGGCTCCCAGCTCCCTCAGGGTACCTCCTGCCCCACAGGCCCAAACCGATTGGCAGGTGCTTTATTGTTTCATTCTCCTCTTCCCATCCCCTACCCGTAGCTGCCGAGAGAAACAATTTAGCCACCACTCAGAGGCATCCACAGGGAACAGGACCTTTCCTTTTGGGGCCCTGCAGCTCACTGAGGGATACTTGGACTGTGAGCTCCTTACCCACCGGCCCTCCCACGTGCTGCTTGCCTGGTGACTCCAGCAGAGAGGGACAAATCACAAGGAGGAGAGACACTGATCCAGTTTGGGCACCACATGGGTGACTTGAGACCAGCACTCTTCTCCCTGGCAGGGTCAGGGATTGATCTCTGAGGCCCAGGGAACAGGCCTGCAGGTAAGATCCTATACACCCAGGTCTCCATAGCATTGCCCAGGGGGGACAGAAGGGATATTTGTGAAACAGTCTACCAAGGTGTGTGTGCCTTCAGGGGTATATCAGAGGTGTGGGTATACCGAGGTGTGTGTGCCATAGGGGCATATAGCTGAAGTATGCTCAAGGGGCAACACTCCTCCCAAAGGAGGGCCACGTTCCCAGCTCAGGCCGTGATCCTGGGAAGGGAACCTTTCAGCTCAAATCACACTCAGGGGAGTTCCACAGGCTTGAAGTCCTTCCTGCCGGCAAAAGCCTGGGAGAAACCGTAGAATAGGGGAGGGTAGAAAGGAGCGTGGCCTGGTCCAGACTGTAGTTCTCAAGACAGCCCCACCTCCACACACAGACTTTTTGGCCTAGTGGGGCCATTTCAGCCCCTCACTGGCAGCTTTGCCCAGAAGCAGAGAACAGAGCTTTGACCCCTGCTAATAGCATGTGTGGAGCTTGAGGGCAGGCTCACCCAACCCAGCCCTGCCCTGCCTCACTTCCCCACCTGCCCCCACTGAGATGGAGACTAAGGACACACCTGGAAGTCCCAAGGTCCCACCCACCACCTGAGGCACTAGAGTGCCTCTCCAGAGGAAAGAGAGCTGGTTATAGAACCCAAAAACAACACTGCAGCTTCTCCACCCAGCAAGCGCCACCTACTGACAGGGAAGATAATTTGCACACCCTATTACTATATTTACTGACATCATCACACAGGATATGGTCAATTCTCACACACAAACACACCTACTGGCTCAGAGACTAAACTGGGTGTGTCATTATCTAAACAAAAATCCAAAGGTAAGAAGCAACAGCTGCTCCAGATGAGAAGGAATCAGCAAAAGAACTCTGGAAGTATGAAGAATCAAACTGAAAGCATATCCCCAAAGGGGAACACCGGCTCTCTAGCAATAGATAAAAACCAAATTGAGACCACTAAAATGACAGAAGAAGTATTTCCAATGTGGATTGTAAGAAAACACAATGATATGCAAAAGAAAATGGATACCCAACACAAAGAAACCACAAAAAAAAATCCAGAACTTGGAAGAAAAATTCACTAAAGAAACTGAAATATTAAAGAAAAATCAAACCAAATTTCTGGAAATGAAGAATTTACTCAAGGAATTACAAAACATACTGGAAAGCCTCAAGAATAGGGTAGATCCAATAGAATAAAGAATCTCAGGGATTGAAGATAACACCTTTCAATTAAATAAGTCAGTTGCAGAGATAGAGCAGAAGAATAAAAAAAAAGAACAAAGTTTACAACAAATGTGGGATTATGTGAAGACACCTCACATGAGAATCATAGGCATCCCTGAGGGTGGAGAAGAAAATACACAAGGGTTGGATAAACTATTTGAGGATATGCTGGAGGAAAATTTTCCTGGCCTTGCTAAAAATCCAGATATCCAGGTATAAGAAGCTCAAAGGACTCCTGGGGGATTCATTGCAAACAGGAAGACACCACAACACATAGTCATCAGACTGGCCATAATAACCACAAAAGAGGCCCTCGGCTGTAAGGCAAAAGAAGGAGGTAACTTACAAAGGAAAACCTATTAGACTAACTGCAGAATTCTCCACTGAGACTTTACAAGCCAGAAGAGAAGGAGGGCCCATTCTCAGTCTTCTCAAACAGAATAATGCCCAGCCTAGAATCTTGTATCCTGCAAAACTAAGTTTCATATACGCAAGAGAAATAAAGACCTTCTCAGGCCAGCAAAGTCTGAGGGAATTAATCAAGACAAGACCTGTCCTACAGGAAGTACTTAGAACAGTGTTATACACGGATCAGCACAATAAACACTCACCAATGTAAAATTATCCAAAAGCTAAAGGTCAAAGACCAGATACCACAATGGCTCAAGAGAGAAAACAAAGTAACAAAGTTCAACTCAACAGGATGAACAGAAATCTACCCCACTTATCAATTCTTTCAATAAATGTGAATGTCTTGAACTGCCCACTAAAGAGACATAGGCTGGCCAAATGGATAAATATACAGAAGCCAACTATCTGCTGTCTTCAGGAAACACATCTAACCTAAAGGATGCATTCAGACTCAAGGTGAAAGGATGGAAAATGATATTCCATGCAAATGGAAACCAAAAGAAAGGTGGCATAGCAGTTCTGATTTCAGATAACGTAGTCTTCAAGTCAACAAAAGTAATGAATACTTTTCAAAGAGGGTCAAAGTGGGTCACTATATATATTATAGTGACAAAGAGGGTCACTATATATATTATGGTGAAGGGTACAGTTCATCAGGAAGATGTAACAATTCTAAATATTTGTGCACCTAATTCCAGTACACCCAGATTCATAAAGCAAATCCTACTTAATCTAAACAAAATGGTAAACAGCAACACCATCATAGCCAGAGACTTCAACATACCACTGAAAGAACAGGACAGATCCTCCAAACAGAAAATAAACAAAGAAACACTGTACATAAACAGAACTCTAGAACAAATGGGGCTGACAGCCATTTACAGAACATTCTACCCAAAAACCACTGAATATATATTTTTCTCATCAGATCATGGGACATTCTCTAGGATTGACCATATCCTAGGCCACAAAACATGTCTCAACAAATTAAAAAAAAAAAAAAAAAGGATTTATACCATGCATTTTCTCAGACCACAGTGGAACCAAATTAGAAATGAACTCCAACAGAAACTTTAATCTCTACACAAAGTCATGGAAACTAAACAACCTTCTGCTGAATGATTTTTGGGTTAAGGAGGAAATTAAGATGGAAATAAAAAGATTCCTTGAACTAAATGATAAAGGAGATACAAGTTAACAAAATCTTTGGACACAGCTAAAGCATTCCTGAGAGGAAAATTTTTATCCATAAATGCTTACATCCAAAAGACAGAAAGATCACAAATCAACAAACAAACTCATCAATCATCTCAAAGAACTGGAAAAGGATGAGCAAACCAACACCCAAAACCCAGCAGAAGAAAAGAAAAAACAAAGATCAGAGTAGAACTAAATGACACTGGTAACAAAAAAAAACTATAAAGAAGATTAATAAAACAAAAAATTGGTTCATTGAAAAAATAATTGACACACCTCTTGTTACATTAATGAGAAGCAGAAAAGAAAGGACTCAAATAAGCTCAATCAGGAATAAAAAAGGAGAAATTACAACTGATACCAAGAAAATACAAAATATCAACTGTAAATACTATAAAAACTTCTATGCACATAAATTTAAAAACATGGAGAAAATGGATAAATTCATAGAAACACACAGCCTCCCTAGGCTCAATCAGGAAGAAACAGAATTCCCGAAAAGACCAGTATCAAGTACCAAAATTGAAGCAGCAATTAAAAACTTTCCTAAAAGAAAAAAATACCAGACCAGACAGTTTCACACCCAAATTTTACCAGACCTACAAAGAAGAACTGGTACCTATCCTGCAGAAATTATTCCACAACATTGAGAAGGAAGGAATCCTCCTAACATGTTTTTATGATGCCAACATCACACTGATACCAAAACCAGGAAAGGAAGCAACAAAAAAAGAAACCTGTAGACCAATATCCCTTGAGTATAGATGGAAAACTTCTCACCAAAATCCTAGCAAACCTAATTCAGGTGCTTATCAAAAAAATAATACATCACGACCAAGTGGGCTTCATCCCAGAAATGCAGGGATTGTTCAACACACACAAATCTATAAATGTAATTCACTACATAAATAGAAGTAAAAACAAAGACCATATGATTCTCTCAATAGATGCAGAAAAAGGATTTGACAAAATTCAGCACCCTTTTATGATAAAAATCCTTAACAAAATAGGCATAGATGGGACTTATCTGAAAATGATAAAATCCATATATGACAAACTCACAGCCAACATCATACTGAATGCAGAAAAAATTGAAAGCATCCCCACTTAGAACTGGAACCAGACAAATGTTGCCCTCTATCACCACTTCTATTCAACATAGTGCTGGAAGTCCTACCCAGAGCAAACAAGAGAAGGAAAGCAAGGGCATCCAAATGGGGGCAAAAGAGGTCAAACTATCGCTCTTTGCTGATGATATGATCTTATAGCTAGAAACCCCAAACATTCTGCCATGAGACTACTGGATTTGATAAACAAATTCAGCAAAGTAGCAGGTTACAAAATCAATGTACACAAATCAGCATTCTTATGCGCCAACAACAGTTAAATGGAAAACCAAATCTAAGACTTAATACCCTTCACAATAGCAACAAATAAAATAAAATAAAATACCTAGGAATTATATTTAACTAAGGAGGTAAAAGATCTCTAAAGGGAGAATTACAAAACACTGAGGAAGGAAATAGCAGAGGATGTAAACAGGTGGAAAAACATACCATGCTCATGGATTGGCAGAATAAACATTGTTAAAATGTCCATACTACACAACATGATCTACAAAGTCAATGCAATCTCTATGAAAATACCAACATCATTTTTCACAGATATAGAAAAATTAATTCCATGGGCTTCCACATTCGGAGCCACACGATTCTCGTTGTCCCCTGGGGCAGGGGACGTGGGGCATGAATTAAGGTGTCGGGGGTGGTTCCCCACCCCAGCGCTGCCGCCGCCTTTCTCCCGCCAGGAGGAGAAGGTCCCTCCGCCGATAGCAAAGGAGCCCTCGCCGGGAGGAGGCGGCCAGGGAAGGAGCACCCCTGGCCTCCGCGGACCGGCAGCCGCAGGAAGCGCACAAGCGGCCCCTGGCGGCCAAGCTCGCCGCCTCCTTCGGCCACAGCTCTGCCACCGAGAGCGCCGGCAGCATCGAGATCTACATCCCTGAGGCCCAGACCAGGCTGGACCGGCCCGCTCAGCTCGGCCCGGGCCAGCGGTTTCCTGCCCGTACTGTACACCCAGAGTGGAGGTCACTGTGAACACGGCCGCCCCGTGCACCTGCCCCGCCGGCACCGCACGCCCCAGCTCCTGCTGCCCGTCACACCCTCCTGGGTTTTTCACTTTCCTGACCCCACGCAGGCGCCCGGGCTGGGCAGGGGGCCGTGCCTCTCTGCCCTGCGACCCCCACCGGGACCCCCTACCACCTGGTCCAACGCTTTGTCCCCACCTCCTCCCTTGGTCACCATATCTGCCATTATTTGCCCCCAGAGGCCAGGTCCCCCATCTGGGCTCTGCGTCCCCCCACCCCGCGGGGCTGGGCTTCATGGCGATCAAGCTTCGTGGCTTTTTATGAAGAATCCCAAACCCTGCCTAGGAGCTCGTCCCACCCTCAGGGTGCCTGGGCCTCTCCCCTTTCCCAGTGGCTGGAGATGGGAGATGGGGGCTTCCCCTCACCACACTTGTGGCTGTTCCCACATCCCGGTGAGTATCCCAGGAAAAATAAAACGCAGAACTGCACTCGAGCCAGCTGCTCTCTCCGGAAGAAGCCACCTCTGCCTCCTGTGTGGGGTCAACAGGGGTGGAGGAAGAAGGGGGCTGGGAAGCCCACACTCTTGGTTTGGGGACAGCAGGGGTTGCCTGAGCTCCTCCCAGGTGTGGGACAGCTGGGGACAGGGGTTCGACCCCCTGGTGGCAGCAATAAAGACCTGGACCCTCCTGGAGGGGTCTGGGTGAGGTGAAGAGGGGAGGGTATGAACCTCTCCACTATGCCTAGTTCACTGCTTCCCATTCTGCTCCCAGTCCTCCCAGGGTTCCCCAAGAAGGAAGCACAAAGCTCGCCTGGCACATAGCATGTGCTCAATAAACAGGGAGTGTGGTTATTATTAGGTATTGACAAATATTGGTTTCCTTTCCCCTAAGGGTACAGTGTTCCTTCATTCCAGTCATTCCTGATCAGCAGCAGAAAAAGTCTGTTCAGTTTAGTGCTGTCACATTTCCTGATGCCTCCTGTGGGTGGGCACCTTGGTGGGGGCTGGGGTGGGGAAAGAGATGGTAGGAAGAACAGAACTCTCCTGGGAAGCTAAATGGCAACCCAAACCTAGTACTGATGGCTGGTATTTACTGAATGCTTCATGTGGGCCAGGCAAGGGGTGAGTGCTTTACATGCATGTAGCTTGTCCTTACGACAGATGAGAAAGCTGAAGCTCAGGGTGGGTTAAATGACCCATCCAAAGTCACAGGGCCGAAAGTGGTGCACCCAGGTCTAATGCCAAATCATGAGCTTTTATTTCTAGAAAGGGTTAGTTGAAAGTCCCCTCCCAGAAAGCCACATTTTCACTCCTGGAATAGTCCTTTGGGTTGATGTGCCACCCGAGGCAGGAGGAAACCCTTCCAGGGGATTGGCTGCTCTTCTGGGCCACACTGGTTTAACCAGTTCTTCTCATTCACTTATTTATTAAGCAGATGTTTATCACTGTCAAGCACCACGGGATAGCTGCCCCCCCCCCCCAACAAGATGCAGTTTCTACCATTATGGAGCTTACAGTCTAGAGGGAAAAACAGACAATTAAACAAGCTGTTGAAATACAGGGGTGAGTGCCAGAAAGATGGTTAGGGATTAGCCACTGAAGGAGGGCTGGGGCTGGGATGAATGTTCCAAGATCTGAGAACAGCTGTGCAAAGGCCTGGGGGAGGAAGAGGCAGAGACTTGATTATGTTGGGTTTTGGGTCATGTTGAGGAAGGTGGGGCTGGGTCACGACAGCTGTGAGGAGCCGTAGAAGGGTTTTGAACAGGAGAGAGGCACAAACATATTTTACAGGGTGGTTTGGTAGGCTGCTTCTGGAAAGTAGAGATGGTACCTACACACCCACATGAGCCTCCTGGAAGGTGGGGAGGGCTCCAGTGTGATTTGAATTCCCAGAAGTGAATCTGTTTGGAGCTGATCCCACACACATTCCTGGGCCTGGTCCAAGACTTAGTGAATAGGCTCTCTGCCCTTGAATGAGTTTCTAAAAAGTGCCCACTGTGATTCTCATGGGCAGACAGGTACAAAGGGAGGCCTGCTCTCCTGAGGGGCAGAGGAGATGAGAGGAGGGAGCCTCTAGCAACCAGGGTGGCTTAGTCTGTTCTGTGCTGCTGTAACAGAACACCACAGCCTGGGGAATTTACAGTGAACAGGTATCTATCAGCTTACAGTTCTGGAGGCTGGGAAATCCAAATATCAAGGTGCCAGCATCTTTCAAGGGCCTTGTTGCTGCAACACCCCATGGCAGAAGTGAGGGCAAGAAGGAGCTGAACTTGATCTTTATCAGGGCACCAGTCCCACCCATGAGGGTGGAGCCCTCATGGCCTAATCACCTCTTAAAGGTCCCAGCTCTTGATACTGTTAATAATATAAATTATATTTCAGCATGAATTTTGGAGGGGACAAACATTCAAACCATAGCACAGGGGGTCTGGGGAAGCTTTCTGCCTAGTGAACTGGGGTAAGCGGGATCTTGTTGGATATACTAGTGTTTTACAGTCAAGGAAGAGAAGGGAGAACATTCATTTCAGGCAAAGGGACCCACTTAGGCAAAGGCATGGAAGAGCATGTGTGTTGGGGATGGTGAGAAGAGGAAAGGCTGCAGAGAGGAGACGGGACAGGGTTGTGGAGGGTGCAGAGGAGATATGGGCAGAAGGGACCCATGGAGGTTGGCGGCAGAGGCTCTAAGGTAGAGATTTCATCGTTTTAGAAAGACCCCTTGGCCAACAGAATGGAAATGGACTGGAGGGGGCAACAGGAAGGCAGGGAGACCATTGAGGGAGCTGCTAAAGTTGTGCAGGTAAGAGATAATGATGTTGACTTTGAGATACATTTAGGGGGCATAGATGCCATTAGCTGGATCTGGGGAATACTGCAAAGATGAGGAGGCCTTGAAGATATCACTCAGAGTTTTGACTTAATAAATGAATAGTGCCATAAGTGGGCATTAGAGAAGAAGGAATAAATCTAGGGAATACTTCACATGTCAGTAAACATCTACTGAACACTTAGGAGGTGCCAAATACTGTACCAAGCACTTTATACACATTTAGGCAATTTAATACTCACAGCAACCCTAGGAGGCGGGTACTATTATTATCTTTTTTTAAACAAAGAGTGTAAATAGCTTTTCTGAGATTAGCAGACAGCAGACTCAGGATTTGAACCCATGGCTACCTAACTTCTTAGTCTATGCTCTGGAGTCCCATCAGTTCTGCCTGAGGGAACAGCCAGCCATTACTCAAGACACACAGCTCAAGGGCTGGTTCCTCCAGGGAATCATCCCTGAATCTTCCTGGCTAGGCTGAAGCTCCCTCCTCTGTGTTGCTTGTGCATACTCTGTCATCACATTTCTTACACTCTGTGGACATTCTGTAGACCCATCTGCTGACAGCAGGGATGGTCCCAGTCATTTTGTATCCCCAAGGCCTACTAGCACATGTCGACTAGGTGACTGAATGCCAGTTATTCTAGGCAAATTCTGTTCCCCTTTCCTCTCTGCATAGTCAATTAGTAAACAAGTTATGCTAATAATGATCTCCTAAATATTTCTTTATACTGTTGGGGCTCAGAAAGTGATACCCCAAAGACAGGCACTTTGACATGCTGAGAGGCCTCAAACACTGTCAGAATCAAGGTCCCTCTAACCTTGTCTTGTTCCCCGCCTTCCCCCAGGTGCAGGGAGGGACTCTCTCTCTGTAATTTCCTCACCTGACCAAGAAAGCTTCTTTCCACTAGAAACACAATTGCCTTCCTCCCACCCCGCCCTGAAATCTCATCTATCTCAGCAAAGAAGACAGAGGACTGTAACTACACCTGGATGGATATTTCACCAGATGATACCTGCCTCTCGGGCTCATTCACATTCCAAAGAGAATCATATACAAGTTAATTTCTATTTCTTCTCCCTAGTAATCATTTGCTGCCCCTCAAAAAATTGTCTATGTTCCTCATCTCCCCTCTTCCCAATATAAAAAGGGTATATAAGCTTCTGTACTCCACTATGTTACTGAGTAATCAGTCTCCTGTGACCCCCTGCCCCCACCCTGTGCTATGCACTGTAAAATAAAATTTTGTATGTCTCTTCTCCTAAAAAAAAAAAAATAGTAATTCTATGGTTCATACGGAAACAGAGAAGACTCCATATAGCAAAAGCAATCTAAAGGAAAAAGAACAAATCAGGAGGCATCAATTTACCAGACTTCAAGCTATACTGAAAGGCTACATAGTAACTAAAACAGCACAGTACTAGCACAAGAACAGAGACATAGACCAATGGAACAGAACTGAGAATCTAGATATAAAACCATCCTCCTATAGCCATCTAATCTTTGACAAAGCAGCGAAAAACATACACTGGGGAAAAGAATCCTTATTCAATAAATGGTGCTGGGAAAATTGGATAGCCACATGTAGAAGACTGAAAAAGGATCCACACCTTTCACCTCTCAAAAAAATCAAGTCATGGTAGATAACAGACTTAAACCTAAGGCATAAAATGATAAGAATTCTAGAAGAAAATGTTGGAAAAACTCTTATAGACATTGGTCTAGGGAAAAAATTTATGAAAAAGACTCCAAAGGCAATCACAGCAACAACAAAAATAAATGGGACCTGATTAAATTAAAAAGCTTCTGCACAGCCAAAGAAACTGTCACAAGAGTAAACAGACAACCTACAGAACGGGAAAAAATTTTCGCATGCTACAGATCCGATAAAGGACTGATAACTAGAATCTATTTTAGAACTCAGGAAAGTCAGCAAGCAAAAATCAAACAACCTCATTAAAAAGTGGGCAAAGAACATGAACAGAAACTTTTCAAAAGAAGAAAGACTAATGGCCAACAAACATAAAAAAATGCTCAACATATCTAATCATCAGGGAAATGCAAATCAAAACAATGAGATATCACTTAACTCCAGTGAGAATGGCCTTTATCAAAAAGTCCCAAGACAATAAATGTTGGCGTAGATGTGGAGAGATAGGAACACTCATACACTGCCGGTGGGACTGCAAACTGGTACAACCTCTGTGGAAAATAATATGGAGATATCTCAACGAGCTAACAGTAGAACTACCATTTGATCCAGCAATCCCATTACTAGGCATCTACCCAAAGGAACAAAAGACATTCTATAAAAAAGACATCTACACTCGAATGTTTATAGCAGCATAATTCATAATTGCAAAGAGGTGGAAACAACCCAAGTGCCCATCAATATGTGAGTGGATTAATAAAATGTGGTATATGTATACCATGGAGTACTAACTCAGCCACAAAAAACAATGGTGATCTAGCATGAGCTGGAACCGATTCTACTAAGTGAAGTATCCCAAGAATGGAAAAACAAGCACCACATGTACTCACCATCAAATTGGTATTAACTGATCAACACTTATGTGCACATATAGTAGTAATATTCATCGAGTGTCAGGCAGGTGGAGGGGGGAGGAGGATGGGTATATTCACACCTCATGGGCATGGTGCGCACCTTCTGAGGATGGACCTGCTTGAAGCTCTGACTCCGGTGGGGCAAGGGCAATATATGTAACCTAAACATTTGTACCCCTGTAACATGTTGAAATAAAAAAATAAATAAATGAATAAATAAATAAAATAAATAAAGACTTAATATAAAGCTACAGTGCACAAGACACTGTGCTATTAGCAAAGGGATAAACAAATAGATGACTAGAATGGAACAGAAAACCAGAAAGAGACCCAAACAAATATGAGCAATCAATTTTTGACAAAGGTGTAAAGGCAATTTAATGAAGAAATTATACTCTTTTCATCAAATGGTGTTGGAATGATTGAACATTTAAACATCCATATATTTATACACAAAAAAAGAATCTTGACCTAAACCTCAAAGTACATCACAAAGCTAAATGTAAAATGGAAAACCATAAAACATTTAGAAGAAAATCTTCATGGCATTGGGCTTAGGCAAAGAATTCTTAGACATGCCACCAAAAGCATGGTTCACAAAAGGCAAAATCAATAAACCGTACTTCATCAAAATGAAAAGTTTTGCTCTGCAAAAGACATGATTAAGAAGATGAAAATACAAGCCATAGACTAGGAAAAAACATTCACATCACATATACCACACAAAGGACTTGTATTTAGAATTTATAAAGAATTCTTACAACTGAATGCTAAGAAAAACGCATACAAAAATGAGCAAATGACTTGAACAGATACTTCATAAAAGGAAAAGAAATATAAATGACAAATAAATACATGTGAGGATGCTCAACATCACAATTTCAAATCACATATTTAACAAAGGACTTGCACACAGAACATATAAAGAATTCTCCAAACTCAACAGAAAGAAAACAGTAGCCCATTAAAAATGGGCAAATGAGTTTAACAGATATATGGATTGCAAATAAGCACATGAAAAGATGTTCAACACATCATTAGCTTTAGTGAATTCAAATTAAAACCATAAGATACCAGTATACACCTGTTCGAATGACTAAAGTAAATAATATTTTACATGTCAAATGCTAATGAGGATGTGGAGTAATTGAAACTCTAATTGTTGATATAAATGTTGGTAAAAATGTACATAGTGCACCTATCCTGAAATATGGCTTGGCAGTTTCCTATAAAGATAAATGTACACTTTTTATAAACATCAACCTCACATCTAGGTATTTACCTAGAGAAACGAAAACTTACATTCATAGGAAACGCTATAAACAAAGGTTTATAGCAGCTCTATTTCATAATCACCAAATATCCTTCAACAAGTAAAAGAATAAATGGTGTACACCTGTACAAACGAATACTACTCAGCAATAAAAAGAAGTGAACTGTTAAGCATGCAACAACTTCGATGAATCTCAGAGACTATGCTGAAAGAAGCCAGTCTCCAAATGTTACATGCTATATAATTCCACTCATATGACATTTTCAAAAAGATAAATCTTTAATGACAGAAAACAGATCAGTGGTCATTGGGGTAGGGACGGGCAGAGAGTATAAATTCAAAGGGATAACACGAGGAAATTTTGGATGTTGATGCAATAGTTCTATATCTTGATTTTGTTGGTAGTTACATAAGTCTGTACGTGTGTCCATAGATTTGTCCACCAAAAAAGTCAATTTTACAATATGCTAACTTTAAAAATAAAATTAAACATAACAAAATAATTAGAAAATTTCCATATATTTGTAAATTAAGAAATATTCTTCTAAATAACTCATAAGTTGAAGAAGACATTACAATGGGAAATTCAAAAGTATTTTGAACTGAATGATAATAAAAATACTCTATACCAAACTTCTGGGACATATCTAAATCTACGATTAGAAGAAAATTCATAACCTTACATGAATATGTTAGGAAAAAAGAAATACTCAAAACAAATGAGCTAAACATCCTTGTCAAGACGGTAGACAAAGAATAGCACATTGAACCCAAAGAAATTAAAAGGGGAAAAAATTAGAATTAGAAGAATAAAAATTAATGAAAAACACACAATTCAGAGAATCAACAAAGCCAAAGGTTGGTTGGTTATAAAAACTAATTAAGTTGATAGATTCCCAACAAAACCAAATAAAGAAAAGGAGAAGGAACAAATAGTTGACATTGGGATGGGGAAATAGTTTATTACTATATAAAATGAAGATTTGTTTTTAATCTTGAAAGGATATTATGAAAAATGTTATATAAAAAACTAAAGATTTAGATAAAATGAACACATTCCTAGCAAAAAAAATAAGACATCAAAACTGACAAAAAAAGAAACAGAAATCTGATTATTATGGACTGAGTGTTTATGTGTCCCCCTCCTTCTCAAATTCATATGTTGAAATTCTAACCCCCAATTTAATCGTATTAAAAGGTTGGGTTTTGGGAAGATGAATAGGTCATGAGGGTAGATCTCGAATGAATGGGATTAGTGCTCTTATAAAAGAGACTCCAGAGCTCTCTCGCTCTGTTTCCACCATATGAGCACACAGCAAGAAGACTGCTCGATGTGAGTCAGGAAGCAGATCTTCACCAAACACTAAATCTTCCAGCACCCTGACCTTGGACTTCAAATCCTCCAGAACTGTGAGAAATAAGTGTTTGCTGTTTAAGCCACACAGGCAATAGTATTCTGCTATAGCAGCCCAAACAGACCAAGGCACTGATTGTTTCTATCGCAGTTAAAGAAATTAAATCCACGAAATAATCCTTAGGTTAGGTGGCTTTGCTTATCAATCATACCAAACATTTAAGAAAAAAATAATAATAACCTTATACAAAATTTTCTACAGTATAAAAAAAGAAAATATATCTAATTCATCATCAATTGCTAAATGGATAAAAATTTGTGGCACATACATAAAACTAACTCAGCAATATTAAGTAATAAACTGATACATGAACAACATGAATGTATCTCAAAAGTATGCTGCTAGGTGAAAAAAGCCAGATACAAAAGGCTACATATTATATGATTCTACCCATATGACACTGAGAAAAGGTAAAAATTCAGTTTTGCCAAGGGCTGGAAGTAGGGGAAGGAGAATGACTACACAAAAAGCATGGGGAGATATTTGCAGATAATAGAAATAGTCTGTCTATATCTTGATTGTGGTGAGAGTTAAATGATAGCATACTTTGCCAAAACTCACATAAATATATACCAAAGAAGTGAATTTTGCTGCAAGTAAGCAATATCTCAATAAATCTGACTTAAAAACCTGAGGGAAAAAAGGTATATGATACATTCTAAAAACAGTATCAACAGTAAATACCTTAATCAGATATTACTGTGATAGCTTCAGAAGCACATTATCTGTGATATAAAATCAGTATAATCTCTCTTACACACAACACAGTTGACCCTTGAACAACATGGATTTTTTTGTGGAGGTCCACTTACATGCAAATTGTTTCAATAAATATACTGGAAAATTTTTGGAGATTTGTAACCATCTGAAAAAACTCACAAACCACATAGCCAGCAAATTAAGAAAAAATTAGGCATGTAATAATGCATAAAATATAAGTAGATATTAGTCTGTTTTGTCATTTAGTGCCATAAAATATATACAAATCTATTATAAAAGGTTAATAATTATCAAAACTTATGCACACAAACACAGACCATCCATGGCACCATTTGCAGTTGAGAGAAATGTAAACAAATATAAAAATGTAGTACTAAATTATAATTGCATAAAATTAACTGTAGCACATACTGTACTACTGTAATAATTTTGTAGCCACCTGTTGTTGCTATTGTGGTGAGCTCAAGCATTGTCAGTATCCCCTTAAAAAAAACAGGCAACCCTAATCAGCTCTGTATGAGCAAATTCCTCTCTCTAGTAAGTTGTGTATTGCAGTAAAAAGCGATCTCTGATGATTCTCAGTTTTTTCACCATGTTTAGTGCAATGAATAACACCATGGGACCCAAACAAAGTATCACTTGCAATGCTGGCAGTGCTCGCAAGAAGCAGAGAAAAGTTATGACATTATAAGAAAAAGGTGAATTACTTGATATGTACCATAGATTGAGGTCTACAGCTATCATTATCCAACATATCAAGATAAATGAATCTAGCATAAGGACCATTGTAAAAAAATGAAAAGAAAATTTGTGATGTTGTTGCTGCAGCTATGCCAGAATACACAAAACCCTCCTTTTTATGTCATGTTGAAAATGCAGCTTTTACGTGGATACAGGATTAATATAAGAAAGGCATATGTACAGATTCTAATGTCAATATGATTCAAGAAGTATACGATAACTTACAGCAAAAGGAAGGTGAAAGATCCAAAGGTAGAGAATTTAATGCCAGCAAAGGATGGTTTGATAATTTTAGAAAGAGGTTTGGCTTAAAAAATGTCAAGATAACAGGAGAAGCAGCTTTTGCCAACCAAGAAGCAACAGATGAGTTCCCAGATGCCATTAAGAAAATCATTGAAGAGAAAGAATATCTGCCTGAACAAATTTTTAATGCAGACCAATGTGCCCTATTTGGAGGGTGGTGGTGAGGGGCTGGAGGCGGGAATGACACAAAGGGCATTTATTAGTAAGGAAGAAAAGCGAGCACCCAGATTTAAAGCAGGAAGGGATAGGCTAACTCTACTGTTTTGTACAAATGCAATCAGGTTTATGACCAGGGCTGTCCTTATCTAAAAAGCTGTTAACCCTCGAAATTGAAGGAAAAAGATAAATACCAGTCTTTTCATTGTACAATAAGAAGGCTTGGACAATGAGAACCCTTTTTCTGGATTAGTTCGATCCATGCTTTGTCCCAGAAGTCAGGAAGTACTTTGCCAACAAAGAACTACCTTTTAAAGTTCTTTTGATATTGGATAATGCCCCTGCCACCCAGAACCCCATAGATCAACACAAAGGCATCAAACTAGTCTACTTGTCCCCAAATACAATGTCTCTAATTCAGCCTCTAGATCACGGAGTCATAGGATCTTTAAAGCTCATTCCCCATGGTTCTCTATGGAAAAAATTGTCAATGCTATGGAAGAGAATCCTGATAGAGAGAACATCATGAAAGTCTGGAAGGATTACATCATTGAAGATGCCATTGTTATAGAAAAAGCCATGAAAGCCATTAAGCCCCAAACAATAAATTCCTGCTGGAGGAAACTGTGTCCAGATGTTGTGCATGACTTCACAGGATTTATGACAGAGCCAATCTAGGAAATCATGAAAGAGATTGTGAATGCGGCAAAAAAAAAAGTGGGGTGTAAAGAGGTTCAAGATATGGATCTCAGAGAAATTCAAGACTAGCAGACACCACACCAGAGGAATTAACAGAAGACAACTTGATGAAGATGAGTGCTTCCAAAACAGTGCCAGACAATGAGGAAGAAGACTCAGAAGAAGCAGTGCCAGAAGAAGCTGGTGGAAGGGTTACATTATTCAAGACTGCTTTTATGACATGGACCCTTCTATGATACAGGCACTGAAACTAACGCAAATGCTGGAAGAAGGATTGGTACTGTATAGAAAACATTTTTAGAGGAATGGAAAAGTAAGAGAGTCACAAATTGCAATATATTTCTGTAAAGTTACACTGAGTGTGCCTGCCTCTCCTGCCTTCCCGTCTACCTCCTCAACCTCTTCTGCCTCTGCTACTCCTGAGACAGTAAGACCAATCATTCCTCTTTCTCCGCCTCCTCAACTTATGATTTTAATAACATTTTCTTTTCTCTTACTTTACCGTAAGAATACAGTATATAATACATATAACAAACAAAATATGTATTAATCAGCTATTTATGTTATTGATAAGGTTTCCAGGTAATAGTAGGCTATTAGTAATTTTATATCTGGGAAGTCAAAAGTTTTACATGGAGTTTTAACAGCTCAAGGGGTCAGTACCCCTAATCCCCATGTTGTTCAAGGGTCAACTGTATTTCAAATTAACTTTGAAACTGCAAATTCACTGCATCTAACATTATTGGTTGATGATAAGTAGCTATTCAGTTATTGAAAATTTAAAGATTAAATAACTAGGTACTTATCAATTGGAGGGATTATGTTTTGGGGGGGTATATTTATAGTTATTCCTCAGTATCCATGGGGACTGGTTTCAGGGCCTCCACGTATACCAAAATCTGTGGATATTCAAGTCACTTACATAAACTAGCATTGTATTTACATATAACCCATGCACATCCTCCCATATACTTTAAATCATCTCTAGATTACTTATACCTTACACAATGTAAATGCTATGTAACTAGTTGTTATACTGTATTTTTATTTGTATTTTTATTATTGTATTGTTACTTTTTATTGTTTTTTCCCCTAAAATATTTTTGATCTAAGTTTGGTTAAATCCATGGATAAGGAACCCAAGTACACACAGGGCTGATTATCTACTCCAAAGATTCCTTTGCCTAGACAGCTTTGAATAATAAAAATATTTTTCTGCTATCCTATCTTTTATCGTTTTTGTTGAATGTACTTAATTTCTAAATAGTTATAATGTAAATGTCATATCTGGCTTATTCAAGTATACATTATTTTTCAAAATCTGATATCTACCCATTTCTTTTTCTAATGTGGAATCCCCTCCTTTATCTTTCTCAAGAAAAGGAAGCTAAGGCTGCAAAATGACACCCAAATTGATTTTCATGATCTACTTCCAGGTGGTCTGTCACAGGCTAGCATATCCACAGGGGCCAAAGGCTGCAACTTCCAAACCTCCTGTAGGAGTCCTGAAAGAATTAAAACAGCGGCACTCATTGTCGTATTTCCCTAAGTGCACATGCTGTGTTAGTGATCATCACATATGTAATATCATTAGAAAGAGCTTGTGTTTATACCCACAAGGTCCACTCTCTAAGATTCATCCCTACCTTCCTGTAGTTATATGCAATTTCAGAACTGAAGGATCATATCCTTAGCACTATATGAAAAGCATTAAGCCCAATGACACCATCTGGAGCTTTCCTTTCATTATATACTTTCATTGCCCTGAAATCTGAGATATGTTAACAATACTTACATGAATGGAATGCATTACAACTTACTCTGTGTTAGTGGAAAAGTGAACTCTATATCTACATCTATCCAAAAAGACATATGTTATTCCTATCATCTGGCTATACTCATTTCATTTACTAAGATTATTAAGGACATTTAAACCAGCCACTTTAAAGCTGCCTTATAATATCACATCGGGATATAAAAATACAACAACATGTGGATAACTATTTCCCAACCTTTGACATTTAATCAAAGGAGCATAAATTTATGGTTCTCTACTTGTTGCTGACCAACATTTATATAACATGTTAGTAATGCATTATAGTTTATTCTAATCTGTTCTATTTTGCAAATGCCACTCTAATGATCACTAGATTGGGAAGAAACCCTGTGAGAAGTGAATAAACTAGAATTAAAAAAAAAATGGGTGCAGTGGCTCACACCTGTAATCCTAGCACTCTGGGAGGCCGAGGCAGGTGGATTGCTTGAGCTCAGGAGTTCGAGATCAGCCTGAGCAAGAGTGAGACCCATTCTCTACTAAAAATAGAAAGAAATTATCTGGCCAACTAAAATATATATAGAGAAAAAATTAGCCGGGCATGGTGGTGCATGCCTGTAGTCAGTCCCAGCTACTCGGGAGGCTGAGGCAGTAGGATTGCTTAAGCCCAGGAGTCTGAGGTTGCTGTGAGCTAGGCTGATGCCATGGCACTCACTCTAGCCCGGGAAACAAAGCGAGACTCTGTCTCAAAAAAAAAAAAAAAAAAAAATACTGAACAGATTGCTTCTGTTTGGTTTAGCATCATTCATATCTGGGATACTCAAGGTGCTTTACAAAGAGGTATAAATTAGAACTGTAATAAGTGATTATCAACAACAGCTTAGCTTTTAGGAGCCTTGCTTGTTTAACCTATGAAGAAAAGACTTGACTGGCACTCCAAGTTTATTCCCTTTACATTCCTCTAACAATAGTGCAGAATCTTTAGCTTACAAAGCCATACATAATCTTACTAGAGGCAGACACTAAGGCCTTCAGTTAAAGATCTCTATGGAACAGTATATTTAAGTCTGGTAGCTTCCCCCTATAAACCATGTATCACATCAAGAGAGTAGGGGATACCAATTAAGATTCTGAAATAAATTAGAATAGGCACGAAGAGTGCTCAGTGAAGACTGAAATTTTAATCAGAATTTAAAATATGAATCCTAGAAGTGATTTTCAGTTTTTAAACAACACTAAATTATAGTAATTGTAGCATGATTGATAACATTTAAAATACATAAAAAGATAGTGAAAGTTATACAGGATTTTTAAAAACGCAGTCTGGAGACTTGGACAGAGGTAATGTATGTGATGGTGGGTGTGTGCACGTACATACTTAATCCAGGCATGGAATAATACAAAAAAGCTGGTTATTTCCTAACACCGAAAATTCCATTTTGTCATTTTTAAATGCTTAAAAGCTGGATTAAAAACTACTTTTAAAACAATAATTTATTATTCATTCTATAAATATTTTAGCACTTACTATGATCCAATTAAATACAATGTTGACAAAGCTAGACAAGGTAATTTGTAATTACAAAATTACAAAACTCTCTATTCAGATTAGGTATAGATACTACGGGGCTAACCACAGGGTTACTTAGTACACTCTAGAGGAACAGAGAGTGCTTGAAAGTGAAATCTATTATAAGCCCAAAAAAATGAATGGAAACTGGCCAGAAGAGGAGAGAAGAAAGAGAATTTCATGCTGAGAAAACAACCTTTATAAAGACACAAAAGTGAGAAAAAAGAAGATAGTTGAGAAATTGGTAATCACAAGAACCAATAATTACATTTATTTTATTAATTAAAAATAAAATTACTACCATTTATTGAGCTACTACTACATAATACTAACCTCCCGACACACACTGCTTCTAATATTTATAGCTTTTCAATTATCATTATCCCCATCTTATGGAAGAATAAATTTAAGTTTCAAAGAAAAAAATTTGCCTTTTCAGGAAAAATTTTTAGATGAGATGATCAAAAAAGATTACTGGGTATCCTGTCTAGGGCACCTTTCCTTGTCTGAGATATTTTAAAACTCTATAAATTAAATGATAATTGACAACAATGCAAATTTCCCATAAATATGCAAATAAATTTTGTCCAGTGGAATTGCACATTGATTTCCCTCCCCATGTGGAAGAAGCCAGTTTTAATCTATTAAGCAATTCATGTCCAGATTCCTGGTGGCCTACATATATGCCTGCTCTTACCATCCTTTGAGCCACTTGTAACGTCTAACTGGTTCCCTCATTAATTAATGAGTTTAAGTAATACTTAAGTAATTAATGAGTTAAGTAATACTTCTGGCATGTGTTCATAAATATGAGGCATGGTTTTCCCTTTTTAAAAAATTATCCTATGATAGATCCAAAGCACAATGAGTCAGAATTTGAAGGCTTCTATGGATTCTATATGGGTCCAAAGACAAGGCTCCTCCCATACAACTCAGTACTTTTTTCCTTTTATTCTTGAATGTTAATGCCAACATAATTTTTATAATACCTCTTGCAAAGGGTCTCACCTAATTTTTTATGGTCCATGTGATGAAACTTTCTAAAATGTCCAGCATGAGGCTATTTTCATCCTTTCACTAATTTCTTCACATATCCCTAATTCCTCAGCCTCCTGTGGAATGAAAAAGGAAAGTAAAAGTAGCTTGTCTCATTCCAAGCCTTTTCATACTCAAGCAATTACCAACAGAAAGAATGAATCTACAATTTCATGCCATTTAAAACTTTCTCAGGCATAATTCAACTCAAAGCCCACAGGAAAAACTCTCTGATAATTAAAATGTATTGCTATAATGAATAAGAGAAAGGTGGTGACCTGGGGGAGAACTTAGGAAACCCTTGCTGATTATTCTTTTTGTTAGATAACATTCCCTTTCTTGACCTCATCTTTTTGAAAAAAGTTACAGATTGTTTTGGTTGAATCAAAACTAATACCTAGTGACAAATATTCAAATCTGCACAATGGAAATTGGGTGAGTAAATTTCATTATAATACAAAATATCCAACAACACAATGGGCCACTGTTATGATATTCATTCAATTCAAAAGGAAACTGTAAAAACTTTAATTTAAAAAGAATAAGGAATCCAGTGCATACACTTATATAAAGATGTATTCATTTACCTGCTTAACAAAATTGACAGTATGAAGCTTTTTCTGCATGTTACAATGACATGTGTTAAAGGTACACTACTTTAGAACCAAACATTTACCCTTCGCCACTGGTGAAAGGCAACAAGATCTCTTTACAAAGTCTCGTCTTTTTCAATAAATTTTGCATGAAAACATGTTATCCTGGCACAAAGTTGCCTGCTGTCACATTGGAAGTGTGATAAATGTTTAATGAAAACAACACCACACAGCTTGGTGTCAGATAACAGCTATCACACAGCCCTGCTTTGATCCAAACAGACACTTAAAAGGAGTTCTAAGCATGCTCTGCGCCACAAAACTCTATAACCTATATGCAAATAGGGGTAAATTAGCATAAGTGACTTTCCATTGTATAAAGAAATAAGAGGTAAGGAAAAATATGACAGGCTCTATAAGTATGTAACTGCTGTCAAAACTCAAGAGTCCAGTTTTCCCAAATCACTTCTAACATCTTCTGCCAAACACTAGGTAGGGAAAAAAAAAACCTTATCAACAGGAATTTATTACATGAAACTCTAAAGTTGAAGACACTGGAATACTGCCAAGATTAAACCCATGACTAATATCTATCTATAAAATATGATTACTACATGGTACTAGTCTTCTTATACACACTGCTTATAATATTTATAACTTTTTAAGTATCACCATCCCCATTTTGCAGAAGAATAAATTGTATATCTAGAGGGAAATTCTTACCTCTCTCAAAAAGTATAAAGCTTCAGAAACTTATATAATGAAAAAGAGAAGAATGTATAAACTTAAACATTTTGGCAAAATATCTCAAAAGTCCTGATGGGTACACTTCTGAAAACAGCATCCATCTACTGAAAAGCTAATAAGGAAAATGATAATAACCTTTCATGGTAGCAGGTCACAAAGGAGGGCACACATGGGAGAACTAAATTGGGTTTCTAAAGAATTCTAAAGTTATTCAAATAAAAATGAAAGCATTTTAGTAGGTGTCTGAGTGCATTTTGTGCTACTATAGCAGAATATCACTGGGTAACTAATTTATAATTAATAGAAATTTATTGGCCCACAATTCTGGAAGCTGGGAAGTCCAAGATCAAGGGACCAGTATCTGGTGAGGAACTTGTTGCAGCATCATGCCATGGCAGAAGAGTAAAGAGATGGCGAGGGAGAAAGAGAACGGCGAACCCATCCTTTTATAAGAAACCCACTCCCAAGACAATCACTCCTGTGATTAATAGCAATAATCCATTAATGAGATGAGGATATAACCCTCATGGTCTAAGTACTTCCTATTAGGGCCCATCTACCAAGTCTGCAGCACTGGGGGTCAAGTTTCCAACATATGAACTTTAGGGGGCACATTCAAACGATAGCAGTAGGCAACAAATGCTTTACATCAAATTTTCCTAGCTTGTGATTTATATCAAATCCATCCAAATGCTACTCCTTTTTTTTTTTTTAGAGACAGGGTCTTGCTCTATCACCGAGGCTGGAGTGCGATAGTGCGAACACAGCTCACTGCAACCTTGAACTTTTGAGTTCAAGCAGTCCTCCTGCATCAGCCTCCTTAGTAGCTAGGACTATAGGCATGCAACACCATGCCCAACTAATTTTTTTTTTTTTTATTTTGTAGAGACGGGGGTCTCACTACATTTCCCAGCCTGGTCTTGAACTCCTGGCATCAAGCAATCCTGCCACCTCAGCCTCCCAAAATGCTGGGATTATAGGCATGCACCACCACACCTGGCCCAAATTCTACTCTTAAGGATGGTACTATGATTTAAGAATAAATAGTAGAACATTACTGGTAGATATTTACATATTCATTCACCAACAAATCTTTCAAAGACCAGAGTCTGTAAAAGATGTTTTATACTAGTCAACTATCCTTTACAGAGTTTGGATTAAGATGTTATTAAAGAAGGCCCAATAACGTGCTAATCCACAGAAGACTCAGAGTATCAAACCAAATTGCAATTATGAGATGCCATAACAAATTTCATATTTCTGATTTTTGACTCTCAATAATAGTTTGTTTAAGAAAACAATGTTGTGTCTGATTTCAACTCTGCTATTTCTTAAGAAAAATCTGTTTTCATATTGCAAAGACATTTCCCCTTATAAGAAATAAAACTGTCATCTGGCCAGGTTCAATGGTTCACACCTGTAATCCTACCACTCTGGGAGGCCAAGGCAGGAGGATCACTTGAGTCCAAGAGTTTGAGGTTGCAATGAGCTATGATGTGGCCACTAACACTGAGGCCACTGATGTGGCCAACAGAGCAAGACTCTGTCTCAGAAAAAGAAATACAATTGTCTAAGGATAAGATAAATATTTAAGCATTTAAAATATGGGGGAAAAAATAAGAAAAATCTATATCAATGTTTAAAGAGGAATCCTTAGATGGAAAAACCCTACCTTGCTCATGGATTGGTAGAATCAATATTGTTAAAATGTCCATACTACCTAAAGTAATCTACAGAATTAATGCATTAATGCATTAATGAAAATACCATCACCATTCTTTACAGATCTAGAAAAAATAATTCTATGCTTCATATGGAACCAGAGAAGACCTCGTACAGCCAAAGCAATCTTAAACAAAAAGAACAAATTGGGAGGCATCAGTCTACCAGACTTCAAGCTTTACTACAAGGCTATAGTAACCAAAACAGCATGGTACTGGCACAAGAATAGGGACATAGACCAGTGGAACAGAACTGAGAACCCAGATATAAACCCATCCTCATATTGTCATCTCATCTTCGACAAAGTAGACAAAAATATACTTTGAGGAAAAGAATCTCTATTCAATAAATGGTGCTAGGAAAACTTGATAACCACATGCAGAAGACTGAAATTGGATCCCCACCTCTCACCTCTCACAAAAATCAACTCACAATGGATAACAGACTTAAATCTAAGGCGTGAAACTGTAAGAATTCTAGAAGAAACTGTTGAGAAAACTCTTACAGACATCGGCCTAGGCAAATAATTTCTGTAGAAGACCCCCAAAGCAATCATAGCAGCTACAAAAATAAATGAGACCTAATCAAATTAAAAAGCTTCTGCACAGCCAAGGAAATTATCATTAGAGTGATTAGACAACCTGCAGAATAGGAGAAAATATTTGCATTCTACATATCCAATAGAGGGCTGATAACAAGAATCTATATAGAACTTAAGAAAATTAACAAGAAAAACATCAAACAACCCCACCAATAAATCGGCAAATGACATGAACAGAACAAGAATCTATATAGAACTTAAGAAAAGTAACAAGAAAAAAATCAAACAACCCCACCAATAAATGGGCAAATGACATGAACAGAAACTTTTCAAAATAAGACAGAATAATGGCCAACAAACATATAAAAAAATGCTCAACATCTCTAATCATTAGGGAAATGCAAATCAAAACCACAATGAAGTATAACCTAACTCCAGTGAGAATGGCCTTTATCAAAAAGTCCCAAAACAACAAATGCTGGCATGGATGTGGAAAGACTGGAACACTCTTACACTGTTGGTGTGATGGCAAATTAGTACAATCCCTGTGGAAAGTAATTTGGAGATATCTCAAAGAGCTAAAAATAGAAATACCATTTGATCCAGTAATCTCATTACTAGGCATCTACCCAAAGGAAGAAAAGATGTTCTATAATAAAGACATCTACACTCGAATGTTTACGGCAGCACAATTCATAATTGCAAAGATGTAGAAACAACCCAAGTGCCCATCAATACATGAGTGGATTAATAAAATGTGTACCATGGAATACTACTCAACTACAAAAAGCAATGCTGAACTAGCACCTCTTATGTTATCCTGGATAGAGCTTGAGCCCATCCTTCAAAGTGAGGTATCACAAGAATGGAAAAACAAGCACCACATGTACTCGTCATCAGATTGGTACTAACTGACCAACACTAAGGTGCTCACAGTAGTAATATTCACTGGGTGCTGGTCAGGGGGAGAGGGGTGGTGGAGGTGGGTAAATGCACAACTGATGGACGTGGAGCACGCTGCATGAGGGAAGGGCACGCTTGTAGCCCTGGCTCAAGCGAGGCAAAGGCATTATATGTAACCAAAATGTTTGTACCCCATAAGATTCTGAAATAAAAAAAAAATGTTAGATGCTTATCATTATTGCAGCTACTGTGAATGCAGCATTTTGTTCAGACCCCACGTAGAACAGATCCTATCATTTCTCTACTTGAAACTCTATATTGGCTTTTCACTGCCTCTATAACTAATTTTAAACTCCTTAAGATGATATAAGGTCCTCCCAAAATCATCTCTCATTGTTATTCCTTTTCTATTCTAAACCAAGGCCCACTGGACTTCAGTTCCTCAACTATATCACACTCTCTTGCTTGCCTCCAAGCCTTTCCATATGAAGTTCATTTGCATGGAACATTCCTTTCCCTCTCCTCCTTCTTTCAAGGTGTAAACATCGCTTCTTCTGAGAGCCCTTCCCCAATACACAGACTAGTCTAGATCAATCAGCTTAATGTTCATGGAGGTATCTCGCAACCAGAGTGTGTGAAGACTGAAGATGAAAGCCAACATGCTGACATTGGCCTGCAAGAAGGACAAAAAGGGCCTCCCTCAGACTACTTACCTTTAAACTGCTCGTTATATTAGTAGTAAGCATACTCATGGTTTAAGCCAGGCATTGACAAATGACAACTCTTGGGTCAGACCTAGCCAGATGCCCATTTTTGTAAACACAATTGTATTGGAATATAGCCTGCCTGTTAGTTTAATATTATCTATGGTTGAAAAGTTCAGTAATTGCAACAGAGACAAACTCTGGTCCAGAAAGCCTACATTATTTACTATATAGCCCTTTACAAAAAAGTTTACGGACCCTTGGTTTAAGCTATTGTTAGTTAAATTTTGTTACTTATGAACAAAAGTATCCTAACTGATACAATATTTCCATAGCTTCTTTTGCTTTTCCTACTGGAAACATTCATCTGACTTCATTTTAATTATTTGCATAGCTTCCCTTCTATAGATGTTTATTTTCCCACTTGCATGAAAGCTCCAAGTAGTACTGGCATTAACATTATGTCACTATTATGTAAAATAGTACCTGACAAATAGAAGGCATTTAAATATTGCTTATTGAATAAGTGAATATATGAATGAATGCTTATATTTGCTAAATAATCAATAAATATTTACTAACAACTGACATGTATATTGGGTGCTCTGAGTGATACTGAAGAGTGTAAGTCCAGAATGGCTTAAAATCAATAAACATGTGAGCTTTAAAAAATAATAATAAATTATTTGTGGAACAAAGCAGAATTCATCTGTACATATTTAAATACTACTATAGTAAATGCACACACTGATTAAAAAAAAAAATCCCGATTTTAGACTATACCAAATAGGTAGGAATTCGTGTGTTCTTAGCAGTAACCAGGGGAAAGAGCACCCTAACACAACACTGTATGTCACCATGGTCCACTAAAATGATAATATAGGCTGCCCAAACCTTTTTGGCATCAGTCCCCAGGGCCCTTCAACTGACAACTGTTAGTTTGACTTTGTTCATTACCTTTGTTGAGATTAATGTTATGAAATAATGACAAATACAACATTATTATCTTGTGAACCTGCTATCCAGGAATCAGTCCACTTGAACATAATCAACTCTGAGTGATGAATGAGTCTAACCTATAAAGCTGGCCTAGACTTTCAAGATTAATGTTACCATATGAGAACGTTTCTTAAAATCATCTGATCCCCTTGTTTTATTCACTCTCTCATATTCTTACCTTTAAAATCCCCCAAATAATGTTTTATATAATATTAATTTATTATATATTATTCTATAAAAGTAAAACTTGGTAAGGTGGAAAGCAAAAATTTAATAACCGACAAACATCATAATCACACACACAGCCATGTAATATCTAAAAACTAAACGAAAAGAAGAAAAAATTGAAAAATGACCAAGAAGCAAGGTAGCCCCTTGTGATACTTTTTATTCTTCCTCTAACTCTGTATTTTCTAGTCTCAGAACTCTAACTACATCTTCCATTCAAATCTATCATTCCACTGATTTTCTCCCTTTGCCAAGAGATTTCCCCCATACCCTTCCTGACTCTCATTCTATTCTATCAACTCTGGCTAACTCAGCCTCCCTGTCCTTCCAGACAGATATCTAATCCCTATCTCCTCACCTATAACATTACACAATCCTTAAAACCAGAAAAGGACAGAACTCATAATTTTGCAGGAACACAGATATTCAATGTACATTTACAGTTGTGGGGTGTTTGGGAGGGAAAAAAAGACTTAATAATGTTATCCTCTTCCAAACTCCACGACGAATTTAACATTTCAAAGAACACTTAAAAGCCAACAATCTAGACAGGTTTATATAACATCTCTATTAACTTGCAAACAAAAAATAAACACACAGACAACTGTGAAAAAGGGTTGAGGGAAGAGTTTCATATCTTCTAATAAAGTTAATAATTCCTCACAGACTCAGACCTCAGGAAACTATATCTACGCTCCTGGTAAACTCTTAAATTCAACATTGAAAACTGATACATTGAAGATAAACACTTTTATACTAACATATAAAGTAAACATATTCACATAAAATGTTGAAAGATTGACAAAACGGGATAAATTCCAAGATGTTCTACTTCACAGAATAAAGACCCCAATGCCAATTTTGAATAAAACAAATAAGATGCTGTAAATTTAAGCTGCTAAACAAGATTGTTTCATTTTGGTATCTTCTAATCTGATAAACACTTATGAGAGGATTTCAACCTCCAAAGGGACAGAACTAGAATCATTGTTTTAACATCAATTTTAGGAAATTGACAAAAAATAAAATTCTGGACCTTCTAAGCAGATACATTCATTTTAACACACACATACACCACAATATTGCCCAACTCTCCATTCTATATTGAAAGAGGACTGAACAATAGTAAATCACATGGTTCCTTCCCTTTGTTTCAAATTTACCCTTTCCCGGAACAACTTTGCAATAAGCTAACAGACATCTTTAATCACTAAGTAGTCTTCAAATTTTAAATTTATGTTCATGACAAAGGAAATAGAATGTAGAACTTTCCTAAAGAATTAGGTAAATTGTACTTTATTTATATACTAAACTTTGATATTGTTGTTTATGTTGTGTTTCTAAGATTTATTATATTATTAAATGCAAATGAAAATGATAATTTTAACACCCTAAAAATTTGAGACAACTATTTATAGATTTATCCTTTCTCCTTTCTCTACTGAATTCTCCTCTTTCTTTGCTCATCTTCTTCCACTCTTACAGCAATGTAGCCACAAGGGTAGGAAAACAAAAACCTCAGAGAACAAAAATTTCACTTGAATTTTGCCATGGAATCACCAAGTCATCACCACCTAAGTAAGACTTGCTTCAACTTACCCACGTTTGATGTTGTGTAACTCCTTGTCCTTGCCTTTATCCTTCTCCTTTTCTCTTTTCTCTTTCTCTCTTCCTTTACGTCGTTCTCTATCCCGAGACCGACTACGGGTTCTTCTGTGACTGGACCTTTCACTGCTTCGACTATGAGAACGTGGATGAGGTCTTGACCTGGACCTACAGTAAGCAGATTTTATTAAATAAATTTAGTGTATATTTTGTATTATGAAATGTAAAAACCCTTGAAGATTATTTGAAAACACTAATTAGTTTTAGTTATGGACTCAGAATTTAAATAAGTGTGTGAAGCAAGCATCTGAATAATTCTTTATGCATAAGTACTCTCAGTTGAAATGATCCATGAGGGAAATATATGCTGTCAACTTTACAGGAAATTAAGGTGCAATAAACAAGTGTTTGCAAGTGAAAGTCTTAAAGGTTCAAATCAAGTCTCAATAATTCATATCTCCTCAGATAACGTAACAAATCAAATGTATCTAATCTAGTCCACAAGGATAGGCTTTCTCTATCCCTATAATCTCTTGTTTCCTTACCTATTCATCCTTATTTCTAATTGTGCCAATATAACTATTCATCCATTCTAATCCAGCCATTCTTTGTTTAAAATGACAGTATTAGGTAGAATACATTATATGCTAAGAAGTAATGATTTAAGGTCCTGGTTACAGTAATGACAAGAAAGCCTCTATAAGATTGACAATCCTACAGATAACTATAAAACAAAAACAACTACAGTTGACCCCTTCAATAAAGTTTGAATTGCATGGGTCCACTTATATGCAGATTTTCTTCTGCCTCTGCCACCCCTGACAAGGCAAGACCAACCTCTTTTCTGCCTCTTCCTCCTCAGCCTACTCAATGTAAAGACAATGATGATGAAGACCTCTACGATGATCTACTTCCACTTAATGAATAGTAAATATATTTTCTCTTCCTTACTATTTTCTTAATAACCTTTTCTTTTATCTAGCTTACTTTATTGTAAGAATACAGTATATAATACATATAGCATACAAAATATGTATTAATCAACTATGTATGTTACTGGCAAGCCTTCCAGTCAACAGAAAGCTATTAGTAGTTAAGTTTTCGGGGAGTCAAAAATTATATATGAATTTTTGACTGCAAGGGAAGTTTGTATCCCTAATCTCCAAGTTGTTTAAGGGTAGACTGTACATGAAGGCACTGGAGAATGACCAAAAACAGGCAGATTCTGCAGGGGGCCAACACTTGTAAAAAGGAAACAACAATGAGAAACTTGCCCATTTTATCAACCTCTATTCTGCGCCAAGCTGAAGTCTGTGCCACGTAGAACAGATACAACCCCAACAGAAAATCTGCAGGCTTTCTGGCCTCCCAAAAAAACAGAACACGGACTCAGGACAACTACTGCAACAGGTAAATGAAAGAGGAATCCTGTAAAAAAGTAAAAGAAGGGACCCAAAAATTCTATATGTAAACTCGATTCAAATCTCTGGTTGAACCCTAAATCAGCACATGAAGGACAGACTCTAAACAGCTAAGAATAAAAGCATTGAACCAAAATTTTTAGCTGCCCTCATAGAAATAGAATTTTTACAATTTTAATCCAACCAAGCTATTTTCCTGCTAAACAAAAAAATAAGCAAAATGTCAATATTATTAAGAGGACTATAATAGAGTATTCACAATATGATATTCACTATGTCCATAATAAAATCCAAAATTACTAGATATACAAAGAAACAAGAAAAATGTGCTCAGTCATGAAGAGAAAATATAATACACAGAGACCAACCCTAAGATGAGCCAAATGTTAGAATTCAAAAGTAAGGATTTTAAAGTAATAACTATGCTTGTAATGAATATAAAGCTAGGCAATCTCAGCTTAAAAATTAGAAAATGAAAAAATAGAAAATATATAACTAAAAAATACAATCTCTGAAATGAGATTAAAAGCAGATTGGTGTGAACAGATGAAAGAATTTGTGTACCTGAAAATAATCAAAATTATCAAATCTGAATAACTAAGGGGAAAAAAGATTGTTAATAAGAAAAGAAAGGCAGATCCTTGGGAATATGTATGACAAAATTCAAATGTCTAATATGTTTATTTAAACCCAGAAGTGGAAAAGATAGAGAATGAAACAGAAAACATTTAAGTGGTGGTAAAAAATTTTCCAAATTTACAGATTCTAGAAGTTCAACAAATCCCAAGTAAGATAAATATGAAGCAGCCCATGATTAGGAACACAACAGTCAAATTGACAAAAACTAAAGGTGAAGAGAAATCTTGAAAGTATTCAGAGAAGAACACTTTACGTACAGGGGAGCAATGATACAAATCATCGCTGCTGGTTTCTCATCAGAAATAATGGAGATCGGAAGACAGTGGAAAAAATTCTTAACATGATGAAAGAAAAAAAAAGTCCACCTAGAATTTTATACTCAGCACAAATATCCCTCAAGAATGAAAGTAAAATAAGGACCTTTTTGAGATAAAGGGAAAGTAAAAAATTATCATCAATGGCAAACTTGCATTACAACAAATACTAAAGAAAGTTCTTCAAGAGAAATAATAACAGATGGAAAACTTGGATCTTTAGGAAGGAATTAAGACTACCAGAAAAAGTAAATATAGGGGTAAATATCAATAATTATTTATTTCCCTTAATTTATTTAAAATACATATAGTGCTTATAGTAAAAATTATAATGTTTTACTGTAGGGATTATAATGAAGGTAGATGTAATACATACCTCAGGGTGGGGAACCTGCAAGCCTTGGGGCCACATGTGGCCATCTGGATCCTTGAATTCGGCCTTTTCAATGAATCCAAATTTTACAGAACAAATCCTTTCAATAAAGGGATTTGTCCTGTGAAGTTTGGATCCATTTAAGGGGACACACTTAAGAATCTGGAGGGCCACATGTGGCCTTGAGGCCACAGGTTCCCCACCCTTGCACTGCAGCAAGCAGGAGAGCAACTGCTTAAACAAAACAAAGAAGAAAAGAAGTATAGCTAAAAAGCCAAAAGATAAATGAAAAATAAATGCTTAAAAATATTCATTAATCCAAAAGGAAGCTGTAAAGGCAGTACAAAGGAACAAAAAACAGAGGGGACAAATATAAAATGTGATTAGACCTGCATCTAATTATATCAATAAACATAGTATAGTAAATGTTAATAAACTAAATACTTAAAAGACAAACCTTATGAAATGAATTAAAAACCAACATACAACTATATGCTATTTATAAAATAAGACAGGTTGAAAGTAAATGTCTAAAAAATACATGCATGATGCAAACAGTAAACACAGAAAGGCTGAAGGAAATATATAATATCACATAAACTAGACTTCAAAAACTAAGTGTATCACCAAAATAAAAATGGTTACTTCATAATGATCAAAGGATCAGTTCATAAGTAGAAATCATATAGAAAATGTATATCTGACCACAACAGATTTAAAGTGAAATTTAACAATAAAACATCTAGAAAAAACTTAGATATATAGAAATTAAATAATACCCTTTTAAATAGTTCACAGGTCAAGTAAGAAATCACAAGAGGGCCAGGCACAGTGGCTCACGCCTGTAATCCCAGCACTTTGGGAGGCTGAGATTGGGGGATTGCTTGAGGCCAGGTATTCAAGACCAGCCTGGGCAACATAGTGAGACTCTGTCTTCATAAAATAAAAAATAAAAAAAAAAAAATTAGCTGGGCATGGTGGCACACATCTGCAGTCCCAGTTATTTGGGAGGCTCAGACAGGAGGACTGCCTCAGCCCAGGAGTTCAAGGATATTTGGAACTGAATGAAAATGAAAAAACAACATATGATAATTTATGGGATGCAGCTAAAGCAATATTAAAAGGAAAATCTATAGTTTTAAATGTTTACATTAGAAAATAAGAAAGATCCAAAATCAATTACCTAAGGTTTCATGTTAAGAAGCTACAAAAAGAAGAGCAAAGTACTATAAACCCAAAGTTGATGGAAGGAAAGAAACATTAAAGAAAGAACAAAGATCAATGGAATAGAAAATAAAAGAGAAAATTAACAAAGCCAAAATCGGGTACTCTGAGAATATCAATAAAATTGATAAATCTCTATCTAGGTAAATTATTGATGAAACAAAAAGAAAAGAGGAAATACAAATTACCAAAGAATAAAGACTGTGGATGATGAAGAGATCACATGAACTAGTCCTGGGTAACTAGGATATATGTGGGGCTTGAAGAGAATTACATAGCTTTTAGCAGCAGTAATGTTTGTCCTCTTCCATCTCTAACGGGTTCACTCAGTAAATAAAAAAGAATATTGGATCATAAACCCACAGATTTTTTAAAATGTGATTTTGAGAAGTTATAATTATTTATTGCTACTAATGTATAATGGGTTTAATTATTTTAGTGTCCTAATTTACAAATATAAAATTTCTACCATTTTCTCTGGAAGTCTCTCTGACTATTCCTAATTTTGACACATGACTATTTTTCCATATCAAAATTTTATCATCACAACTTACTAGCCCCACAGATGTTATCCTATGCCTTTCTGATTAAATTTTCTATTACATGTGGATATATGGAAATTTTAACAGATTATTACTAAAATCTATAAAATTTTAAAGTTTTCTGTTTAAAGGAAAACAATAATAAAAATGGAGGCGATCCTTTCTCATGATAACCTCAGACACTATATATATATATATATATTGTGTATATAGACATACAAGGTATTATCTTAATTTGGTTCTATACTACTTAGGACCAAAATATGATTCAAGCAATTAGCTGTAAAAATGTAGAGCAACAAAAGGCAGGTGAGTTAGTTTAAATTCTATCAAAATTCTAAGATCATCTTTTTTAAATAAATCTCCAATATAAGCTAATGTAGTTGTTTGCCTCTTTTTTTAAAGAAATATATAGTGCTGGAAAAAATATACAACCCATTTGTGGATTACAGATGAGATGGCTTTTGGTGAAATTATGTTTTTACTGTACTCTTAGAACTAAATGTTATCTGTTACTAACATATCCCAAATTATATAAGTATCAAGTTAAAATATGAAGATTTCCTCAAATAATGGTGTCCTTGAACAAGTTATTTCCTCTCTGAGCATCTGTTTCCTTATCTGCAAAATCGGAAGAATAATTACCTTACTATGAGGATGAAATAATAGGACCTAATTGGGCTGTGAAATAACAGACAAGTGATTTGGGAGAAGGAGACAGGCACTAAGAAGTAATTGAGGGATGTACCATTTTAATGAATTTGTAAAATCTGAATCAAGGTGTATGAAGTACATTTCCCTCAAACCATAGCTAATCCAGTAAAGAGTAGCATTCTGATTTTGACAGACCTCTAAAATCTTAGAGCTGGTATAAAGATCACTCAAGTTTCAATGTATTTCTTTTATATAGGAAGGTGAATAATAATATGAAGGACTAAAATCCACATCTTCTCCACAGATAACCTTTAGTGACCAAATATAACACATGATCTTCAGTGGTTTGCTATTAATAGAAAGAACATACCTGTCATCCAATACTTCAAGTCTTGTGAGCATAAAAGTGGATATTCCGGGGACATACGTAGGTCTTGAAGGGGGTGCTATAACATGAGGACAACAGGGCTAAACTGGCACAGGACCAGAGAAACCAGAGTATAATCACTCTCCCATCACCATTACAGCAAAGCTACGGAGTGCAATTAGCAGGGAGGTCTTACATTGATTACAACTTAGCCAACGCTCCTTTAGCACCTTCTTTCCCAATCACTGCTATTCCTCCCAACTTAGCCAATTAATTAAGCAAATTCACTTTATCTCCAAACTCAGCTCATGGTTTACCCTAACAGAAAGAATCCACTGTAGAAAACATATGCCTGCCATTCTCCAAAACGATCACTACTCACCCTACGTCTTCATATAAGCAATCCATGTCATTCTGGAATATTCTCCATAAATGTTGCTAGTGTGGTTCAATGAACTACGATAGCAATAGCATATCTGTAAAGTTAAATCACTCACGATGTCAAATTTAAGAAAGTAGAAAGTTTTAAACATCACAGTATACAATAGAAGCCACTGGGCCTTTTTCCCCCCAATGTCTTAATGTTCATTATTTAATTCTCATATGGCAGGCCTCTTAATCTCGCTTATAGGTTGAATGTAGCAAAAGAGTGACTCTGAAAAATATGCATGGGGAAAAAACAATAAATCTAAAAACACAGGCAGAAAAAAATTAATTAAAGGCTGTTAAAAAAGAGCCACAAAATGAAGCACAGATTTAAAATGAACTAAGCTGCTAACTTCTTAGCTGTCATAAGAATTACGTTACACGATTTTGAAAACTCACATCCTAAACATATGAACAACACCATTTACTTTATTAAGTAACTTTACTTGTAAATTTGAAGGATCCCCATAAAGAAAAAAGTACCAGATCAGAGTAAAGAGATTTCCTACCACGACCAAACAAAAAAGCCAAAGAAACCATATTAAAACTTAAGATGGTATTTGTCCTTCATTCCTTAAATAAATACCTTTCTGATAAATCACTCTAGAAGTCTCTAGAGTACCAAAGCCAATATGGAGATATATTATAAGCAAAGAAACATTTGATAAAAAATGTGGCACTCTAGAACACACAATATATAAGCAATAAATGGACAGCAAGATGTCCTATTATACCAGATAAATGCTTTCAATATCTACAGAATAAGAAGAATCACCATAACATTCCTACATAAAATGAATTACTGCCCTCAAAAACCAATTTGTCAAGTTTCTTAATTGGCTAATAAGTTCTAAACACATGTAATCAAAACAAATACCCTAATATTTTGTCTTTAAAAAAAATACTACAATACTTCAAATAGTCTCTTGAGTTAAGTCCTACAAAGACTACATTTACCAGAAAATAAACCTGTAATTAAAATTAAATAATATATTTACACATTGAACAAAAACTATTGTGAGCTCCATATCAGGATGACATTTTGAACATGGACATCTAATTTTATCCCCTGCCAACATCCATCTAAAATGATAACAACAAGGGGAATTTTTTTAATAGGACCTACACTCTAGGTAAGAGATGCACTTTGGAAAGAGAGGTGTCCACTGTTGGTTTGGTGGTGCTGGAAAATTAGAAAACAAGGTACTGATGATGAGGGCTCTATAAAAACAAGGTTATATCAAAGGATCTGAAAACAGACCTACCTATCACCACAGAATTCCCCATTTATTAAAGAAATGCCCCTCACTCTACTGAACAGTACAGTGCCATTCCAGAAACCTTACAGCCATACAAAACCGGCAGTCCATCCACAGAATTGTCTGTTACTGCTGATCCAGGAAAATCCTGCACATTATCATGAACAAAAAAAGGAAATACAATATCCATACAAAGAAACTAAAGAAAAGAAAGTATGAAATTTTTTTTTAAATGCAAGTATGTCTCACAAAAAAAATACATGAAGCAGAGAAGACTAAAACATAGCACTCCAACATAGATCAAACATAAAGAATCAAGCAAAACAAAAGTTCAGAACAAAAATGGACAAACAGGAAGATATGAAATTATTGCTATCCGATTTTAGGGGGAAAATATTTAAAAAAAGAAAAAAGTCATCTCAGAAATGAATACTATATTACAAGGTGCTCAAGTAGAATAAGATTAAGCCTATAATAAAAAACATAGATGTTAGTGATGAAAAGAACCAAGAGAAAGAAAATAAAACAAAATAAAAACAGTAGAAGATTCAGAGCAAGTGATATAAAGAAGAGGCAAACAAGGAACATCCAACATAACTGAGGCTCTAGAAGAAAAAACAAGGTAACATTACAGATTACAATCATAATGAAAATCATTTCTGGAACTAAAGGAATCTACATGTAGAAAAGGTCATCTGTGTATCTGGGGAAATGGGCTGACCATAATTAACTCCTGAGATATATCCTAATGAAGTTACTGAACGTTAAAGGCAAAGGAAAAAAGAATACTCCGATTAAGTCACTAACAAACAGAGAGAGTCAAATTGGCAGCAGTCTTCTCAACTGTAAAATACACAGTAAAGCAATGGCTTTAATTTTCCCTGAGGAACTCATGAAAAAAGAAGTGTGTTCACAATGTTACATATAGTCAAGCCATCCTTCAAGAATCAAAGCTAAAGGAAAAAAAAGGAATAAAAGTAATAATTTATGTTAGATGTCAATAAGTCAAAGACATGCTACAATTTCTAGGTAAACAATTCAAAGTATACTAAAAGAATATAAACTAATAAGCAGGCCAGGTACAGTATGGCTCATGCCTGTAATCCCAGTACTTTGGGAGCCTGAGGTGGGTGGATGGAGTGCTTGAGGCCAGGAGTTCATGACCAGCCCGAGCAACACAGTGAGGCCCTCTCTATATAAAAAATTAAAAATTCACTGGGTAATGGCGGTGCGTGCCTTTAGTCCCAGCTACTTGGGAGACTGAGGCAGGAGAATCATTTGAACCCAGGAGGTTTGAAGTTGCAGTGAGCTATAATGATACCACTGTACTCTAGCCTGGGCAACAAAGCGAGACCCTGTCTCAAAAAAAAAAGTAGAATATAGCTAAAGCACAGCTCAGCTAAAAATCTATAGAGCTAAATGCACATACAAGAAAAGCATAAAAGCTAAAAATAAATGATCTAAGCATCTATCCAAAAAATTAGCAAAAGAAAAGAAAATTAAACTCAAAGGCAAAAGGAAAAAAGGGAAAGAAGCAAAAATTAATGGAACAATGGATCAAGAAAGACAAAAGCTAACTGTTTGAAAACATTAATAAAGCTGATAAACTCTTGGTAGAAATGATTTAAAAATAGAGAAATCACAAATAAAATTATCAGTATTAGAATATTTAGGAGTTAAAAGCTATAAGAATAACCCTTCTGCTATAAGCAACTAGAAAAGCAGATAAAACGTATGAAACAACTGTTTCAGACACTGCACAACAGGTAGCATAGGACTGTGATCCCCTAAAAAAGGGAGACAAAAAAAGAAGCCCTATGTATGTCCCAACTTACTGCCTCGGTTGCAGGCCACAGAGAAAGAACAGGGAACCTAAACAAAGCCTGGTGGATCTGCTGAGTTAAGGAGATAGAGACTTTTAGGTAGGCCAACGTTACTAGAATTTGCAAGAAATTATACCAAAGAGGAGGAAGTTGGACAGAAAAAGGAATACAGAAACCTGCAGTAGGGTCCCCTCGATCTTGTGATGAGGTGAAATTCCATGGGACCACAGGAAAATATGCTGGGAAGCAATAGAATTCCTAAATATCATACAGCAGAAACAGTGTTTCCACTAGCCAGAGTAGAGACACCTTGCACATAGGCATCGCATGGAGTCAAGTATTAATAACTGGAGCTAAATTAGCCATAAGGTAAATTTACTCTGGACCCATCCTAATAAAGCCTAAAAGCAAGCTTTGATATTTATGAAGTTAGATCACGGCTATGTGAGGGTTCATTATACTATTCTCTACTTTAATTAATCCATACACTTTTCCTTTCAAAGGTTAAAAAAATTATTTGAAACTTCATTTATAAATCTGTTATTTGAAACTCACCATAAAAATCACAATGGCTAGTTTTTCAGTCCAATCCACATAAGCCTAATGAGAAAGCACCTAAAACCTTACACAAAAACACTCACCAGAAACAACACTATTTCTTCGGGGAAAATACACATGTTCTGAATTTTAACTAAGACAAATTAAGCAGGCAAATATTTTTCAGGTTTAGTTACTCATTGACACCTCAACTGCCTTCGAGAAACCTGTTTAAATCAGCCTAAGTGTCAAATGTTCCAAACTGCAAAATCAAGGTCAACTGTCCTCACTAGGGGCAGAGGCTCAAGCCTCCAGTTGCTCTAGATCAAGTGTTTGTAAACAGGGATTGTTTATATATTCCTGATATGTAATTTCCTACTTATATTGCCCAACTGAAATAATATTTCTTATCAGAATTCCAGATACATTTACTTGGATCTATAACTCACATCAAGTTTTAGTATTGAGTTATCAGAATTTGAAGCTGGTAAATAAAAATCAAAACCAATCTTTCATTCACTATAATAGTTAATACTCTAAAATACACATACCAATATGCTTGTTTAGTATATGTCTTATTTAGCAATGTTATAGGGCATAACACTTTCCCCTATTATTGTCAAGGATCTTCTATGTACTAAAAAACATGGTGGCTGTATTCATGTACTTTATCTCAATTCTCCACAGTATTTAAACAAAAAGTTGTTATTTCATCTCCTTTTGGTGTTCTGGAGATTTTTTTTCCTGTTGAGGTAGCTGTTTTTGTTTTGTTTTGTTTTTACTTTGAGAAAACTGAACTCTTAAAAGTTCAGAGGTCACAGAGCCAATGAGTGATAAAACTGAAATCTGAACTCAGGTTTGTGCACATCCTTTCAACTATACCACACCGACAGTGAGATTTGATTGCAGTATCATTTTCAAATAAAATCTATAAAATGAAAAAGAAATATCTACACAGATTCATTTCTGAAATATTATCAAAAGATTTAACCCTACCTTATTACAAGTAGATCCATTTGCCTAAATATCTTGGAATTTTTACATTAACCTTTCAAATTCCCAATTATCATCTCTAGTTTCCCCATTTTTAAAAAAAGTTATTAAAAGGTAGAATTGGGAAGAAGAAAAAAAGCAAAAGAGAAATGCAGAATGTCAGTGCCTCTCCCACTAAAAAAGCATATAACCCACCCACTATGCCAAAGGTTAAGTCATTTAGTCAAGTTCAAAGATCTTCAAAGACTTCTTAGATCCAGATAAGCCCATATGTTACCAAAATTCTGTGAAAAAGCTATTACTTTCCAATCTGCTTCTCATGTTTAAGATACAGAACACACAGATGCTTGGCATCACTCATCAGTCTTCCTAAATTTTCACACCAGATAATCAAGGTCCACCAGTAACTTTTCTATCTAAAAATCCTAGAAATGTCTTTATTCCATCAGTGCTTGTTTCACTTGTTATATCTGAAAGTAACCATAAAAGACCATTCAGTTACTGTACAATAAGTGTTAATTTGCTAATTTCTTCACAGGTAATCAATTAAAATGTAAAATATTGGATAAAACTAGTTGCACTAAATTTAACAGCTGCTCCATAAGCATAATTAGTTTCACAAGGTCCATATGTATTCTGAACAGAGACAGAGTTGAAACAAATAGACAGATTTTAAACAAGTTTGAGAAAATGTGCATTTAATTAGCAGGTGGGCACTACAACTGCATAACGTTTTTATACATTTATATTTATGAAGTGACAGAAGATCTAAAGGCTTTTTAAAACAGCGTTTATTGTTTGAATGGGAACTGTTTTGCTGCATGCTAAAGTGATTTAAATCCTATAGCTCTGCTTTGAAAAAAATCATAAATGGTGAAAGAAAACATGTGGAAAACTGTAAAACTAGAAAGAATTTGCGACAAAAAACAGATACACATACCATAACTAAAAGGAAACTACACTTAATTAAATGTACACTGCATCTGGAATATCAGCCTAATAAAATGTGAAACTATTAATTTTCATTGTTCTAAAGGAAATGAGGTCAGTGTCATTTAATAATTCTCCCAATTACACTGGGCTAACTCATTGGACTATATGTTCTGGACACCATCTAATCTTAAAATGCTATATATTTTACAATATCCTTAAGTTAAACTTTTTAAATAAAGGCATTTAAATTACAAAGGGGTAAAAGAATAAAATCAGCAAATGAAATTCTTTAGCAGCTGGTAGCTGCTAGCTTTATATGTCAAATCTTATGGCTCTGGGTGACGTTTTTCATGGATGACCATAATAAGTATCACACTTGTTAGTTCTTATTAATACTAAAATCATCACTTTAAATACAGAAGTAGAATACCTAATTTTAAAAATCAAAATGATGTTCACCTCACTAATAATTTCATTAGTTGCTTATATTTACCACTATTAATTTTAAAATGTACAAAAACTAAAAGTTAATTTTTGAAGGCAAAATGCTTTCAGGACTCTTTAATAAAGCAATAATAATTTTTATAAGAGAAACTGACAGTTTTCCAAAATTGAGGAATGAAGCAAATTCCTACATTGCCTACCTGTATGAGGGAAGGTTACAGAGAGGAGTGCTTGAGTAAACCAGTACCTCAAAAGTTAACAGTGTCCTCACCTAACCAAATAAATAGTGCATATTATCCTACTTAGGTAATAACAGCACCAAACTCCAAAATTTCTTTAAATAATAAGGTCCATATGTGTGAACAAATTTAAATTATTATACATTAATTTTGATTCTGGTATACTATTTTAGGAATTAAAAAGATCAATGTGCTTTCTAATGTTACACATAAATCTGTTCATGAAAATTTAAGTGTTCATGGAATCCATGTACCAAAAAAATTTTAAACAAATATGATTGTAAAATCAAACTCTGATAGCTATGTGTTTTGTAATCAACATTATGATTATTTCATATTCAAAAATAAAACAGAAAAAATACAGATCACTCTCCCCAAAAATAATTAAGTTTTTTTAAATTATAATTTTTCTTTAAAGATTATTTTTTATTCATAGGAGATAAAAACTTAAAGAGACAAAATCTTAATATGTCTTAATTATAGCAAATTTTATTAGCATAAATCGGGAAGAAAAACTTAAGATACAGTTCAGTTTATTTATTAAAAAAAGTCTTTTATAAATTACCTTTAAAAAGCCTCAAGTGACTTGCTGCAAGATTTCATTCAACAGTGTAAAACATAACATTTTAAATGGACAGACTGAATAGTTTACAAATTAGATTGCTACCTTAAGATTTTCAACTCACTTGTTTTTTACTGCTCTTCCTAATCTGTGAATAAGTTCTAAATTGTTTATGTAAATATTTTAATTGCCAAAATAGCTTTAATGGTAACAAAAGAATTGGAGAAAGTGGGATGCCTCAGGCATGAAAGATCTCAATGGTCACCATATTTTATAAATGAAAAGCAGAACTCAGGCACACCCAGCATTATTGTGTATTGCATTGCATTGTGTTGTATTGTATACTCAGGTACAAGAGGAAAGAATACTTGAAATCAAGGGCATATGTTAGTATATTTCTTGATTTGTGTGAATACTTCAAAAATAATCCTTCTTTTAATATTTTTCATAGACTGTATAATAGGAAGAAGAGATTGAAAATTCAAAAATCATACTTTTTCTTAGTTTTCTCCATGGATTTTTATCCTGCATGTTTCCTGAGTGATTTAATAAATGTATTCCTAAATGCAAGTTCAAGATCCGGTATAAATAACTGATTTTATATTATTGGAAACAACATGAAGAAGTAAAGAAAATACATTTAAAAGTGGGACCTTGCCCCATAACACCTGGTATGTATGGATTTTTATCAACAATAAGACCAAAAAGGGTCTTTGGGCTCATATTCAAACTTACAAATTATTCTTTTACCTTTTATTTCTATAACTCCTTTTTTATAGGAGTCCTTCCTAAAAAGAAATGGTCTCCATATATAATCATATCTATTTTCAGCTGATATTTTACTCCTTAAACAGGAACAGCAAAAACATAACTCCATTACTAACTAAATCAAATTTAGAGTGAATACCCTATAAGTTCACTAGAAGATTGACTTATACAGCCAATAAAAAAGGTACTTTTTTAAAAAAAAAAACTATCGCTCATTTCCATTTTTTTACTACTGAATAAAGGAAGAAGAAGTTATATTAAACAAAAACACTGTGAAGTGTCATTTTACTTGAACTTGGAATAGAAGAAAAAAATAAGGAAATTACATTAAAACTCAATTCATTCTCTTGAAAATAAAACCAGTTTATTCTCTTGAAAAGTATTTTAAAAATCCTCAAATTATCACCCACAGCTTTCCATATAGATAATTAAATAGAAACAAAGTTTACTTTCTTATTTTTATCTGCATTACTAACATTAACTTATTTATCTTTATCTACATTAGTAACAGATTAAAGTAGAGGAAAAGATAAGAAAGGGAAAGGAGACAATTGGAAGGAGTGACAACTGACAAAGTCACATAGAAGGAGAAATACAGAATAAACTTAAAAATTAGGCATTGGAAACTATCGAATCAGAATACTGTGGGACCAGATAGTGCTTTACAGCATTACTATACAGCTCAGCACCATATCATAATTAATATTCATAAAGGTCTCAAGTTATTAGGAAAAACAGAATACAACTGGACTTAAACTTCCTTTAAAAAAAACCTGCTACTCATGAGAAACAAAAGCGGAATACCTATCCTTAAGAGAAGAACAGTATTCAAAACATACTATATCAGAAAAAAGGAATCCTAATTATTTTATTTGAACCATTCTTTCCTTGAAGGCAAAGCACTCCATGTGGGCAAAAAGAAGCGTAAAATAAAAAAGATGTTGACATAAACTCTCAAAGTATTTTCCAGTAACAGCCTACAATATTAATTCTGGGAGTCTGAGGAAATCTAAGACTGCCCTAAGTGCTCATGTTTGGGCCTGAGAAACCCAAAGAGCCCAGGATACTAAGAACAGGAAAATTCCTAAGACACATAGTAGCCTGAAAACCTTGAGAGTTCTACCAGGCCAATGAGTTATGAAGGAATTTAAAACAAAATTTATAACCTCAAGCCCATTCACAAGCTAATGTAAATCCAGTTAGTGAGTGTCCCTACCACCCTAAGAGAAAGTATTTGTAAAATTAGCTTATGTTCGTTAAGTGTCAGTTATATGTTTGACATTTTGAACTTTACAAATGATTTGTGATTAACTTCAAAAATTCAGATGACAGAAACACATCGGACATCTTCCTGCCTTTTAGGCCTTTGCACCGGCTCTTCCTGTTGCCTTAACACAACACTGTTTCCCAGACATCTCAGACTGCCCTGCCACCTCCTTCAAATCTTTGTTTACAGGTCTCCTTCTCATTAAGCTCTATCATTTCTAACCTGTTAAATACTGAAACCTGCCCTCTCTCTTGACCTCCAGAACTCCCAATGCCCCATATCTTGTTCTGTTTTTCTTTTTTCCAGTGCACAGACCTAACATACTACATAATTTACTTATTGATAATATTTATTGTTTATTGACTATCCTCCTTGCTAGAATGTAAGCTCTACAGGGCAGTTTCTTTTACTAACTAATGTATTCTAGGTGCCTTGAATTGTGCCTGTCACAAAAAAGACTCAAATATTTGTTTAAGATGAATAAATAAATTCATGTACTACTTTCCCAATTTGTGTCCTATCGTCTAAAGTCTGCACAATTATTTAATATTTTTCCTTAATAAATTTACTTAAATATTTATCTGATTTGTTTTCCATGTGTCTAAATTATCCTAATATTAGAAACTAGTAACATTTTCTCCTTTTTTTTTTTTTTTTTAGACAGGGTCTGACTCTGTTGCCCAGGCTGGAGTGCAGTGGCATCATCATAGCTCACTGCAACCTCAAACCCCTGAGCTCAAACGATCCTCCCACCTCAGCTTCCCGAGTAGCTGGGACTACTCCATGCCTAGCTAATTTTTTCTATTTTTAGTAGAGACGGGGTCCCAAACTTCTGGACTCAAACAATCCTCCTGCCTTGGCCTACCAAAGTGCTAGGATTACAGGCATGAGCCACGGTGTCCACCTCCTCTTCTTAATAAATAATAAAATAGCACGTATACAACTAACAGATAAATTATAATAACACTATAACTTATTTGTGTTCAAATTGACGTTCCTCTGTATCTCTCATACTATGATCATAACACCTAAGAAAACTAATAAAGTAAATTTAGATAAAATGACTTCTTTTTATCATTAGTTTTCCAACAAAAGGTATACACATATTTCCAATTTTATGCAAGGGAATGAGAAAGTAATCCAGTCCACAAAGAGCCAAAATTTGCTGCATTTTCTTAATTCTGGGATCACTATCATCACACCTTCCCAAATACAGACACTTCCCTAGATAACAGAAATTTCTCTCATGTATCCAGAACTTCAACTCTAAACCAGTCTTTATAATAAATGTCCAAAAAGGATCCTAAGCATATCACATTATACAAATTCATTTTGCTCCCTTGTCCTCAGAGCCCTAATTAATATCTAATGCTCCTCAGTACAGTTTGAGAAAAGCATTTCATAAGTTTTCAGGACAAGAAATGGTTTTGCTGACTATCTAGTTCAATAATTCTCAGCTGTGGCCACTTATCAATTTACCTGGGAAGCTTTGAAAAATATACATACGGTAAAAAAATGAACATCAACCTAAAGCTCACAACTTATACAAAAATTAATTCAAAATAGATCACAGACTTAAAGGTGAAACATAAAACTATAACATTTCTACAAGAAAACATAAGGGGAAAAAGCTTCCAAATCTAGTGGTTGGCAAGGACTTTTTAGATTTATTAATAACACCAAAAGCATAGATTTGATACCATAAAAGGAAAATTTGATAAAACTAGACTTTATCAAAATTTAAAATGCTTGCTCTGTGAAAGACTCTGTGAAGAGGATGAAAAGACAAGCTACAGAAAGGGAGAAAATATTTTTTATATAAAAGGCTCTTAAAACTCAAAAATAAAGAAAAACCCCAACCTATTAAACTAGAAAAAAAGGACAAAACACGTTAACAGATATTTCACCAAAGAGGATATAAAGATAGCAAATAAGTACGTGAAAAGATGCGCAATATCATTAGTCATTAGAGAAATGCAAATTAAAACTACAATGAGACCCAGCATGGTGGCTCAAGCCTGTAATCTTAGCACTCTGGGATGCTGAGGTGGGAGGATCACTTGATTGAGCTCAGGAGTTCAAGACCAGCCTGAGCAAGAGTGAGACCCGGTAGTCCCAGCTACTCGGGAGGCTGAGGCCCGAGGAGGATCGCGTAAGCCCAGGAGTTTAGGCTGCAGTGAGCTACGATGATGCCACTGCACTCTACCTAGGCAGACAGAGTGACACTCTGTCTCAAAAAAAAAAAAAAAAAAAAGGAAATTCAACTCCTCTCCTCACTCCCCACTTTCGTATAAAAAAAAAAACTATAACGAAATATCAATACACAACTATCGGAATGGCTAAATAGCAACATCAAATGCTGGTGAGGATACAAAGAAACTGGATAGCTCATATAGTGCTAGAGGGAATATAAAATGGTACAGCCACTCTAGAAAATACTTTGGCAGTTTCTTACAAAATTAAACACACAACTACTGTGACTCAGCAATGTACTTGTGGACATTTATCCCAAAGAAATGAAAACTTATGTTCACACAAAAACCTATACAGGAATTATCATAACAGCTTTTTTCATAATATCACAAACTGAAAATAATCCAGACATCTTTCAATATTTGAGCAGTTAAACACACTGAGTTACAACCATATCATGAAACAGTACTCAGCAACAAAAAGAACAAATTATCGATACACACAACAATTTGGGTAAATCTCTAGGAAATCATGTTGAGTGAAAAAAGTCAATCTCACAGGTTACATACTATATAATTCCATTTACATAGCATTCTTAAATGATAAAAATTATTTAAAAAAAAAAACAGATTGGTGGTTGCCATGGGTCCAAAAGGGGGTATAAGGGAAGTAGGTGTGGCTATAACATGGCAACATGACAGATTCTTGTGGTTGATATTCTCTATCTTGACTATATTAATGTTAACATTCTTGTCGTGATATTACATTACAGTTTTTGTAAGATATTACCACTGAGGATACTACGTAAATGGTGCATAGGATCTCTTTGCATTATTTCTTACACCTGCATTTGAATACATAATTATCTCAAAATGAAAAGTTCAATTTTAAAAAAATACACAGACATATTATTCTGAAGGTACTACTAGCCAATATAATTAAACAAGATAAAACAATAAAAGGCATAAGAAGTGGAAACTATTTCTACTTGCAGAACTATACTTAGAAAATTCTATAGGGAAAAAGAATAACAAAATTAACTTAAACCATAAAAGAATTCAGCAAAGTTAGATGATATAAAATTAACATATAAAAATCAATACCATCCATATGTACAAGTAACCAGTAAGAAAACACAATGGATGAGAAAATCCCATTTACAATAGCAACTTAAAAATAAAATATTTAGGAATAAGCATAACAAAAATGTTCAAAACCTAATTTTTTTTAAAAAACTGTGAAATGCTCCTGAAACAAACAGTAGTAAACTAAAACAAATGGAAAGACATTCCTTCTCATTGGTTAGTCTGTCTCAGCTTCACCAAAGTATCAGGTCTTCTTGAGTCAATTTACAAATTTAATGCAATCTTAATAAAAATCCCAGTAAACATGTCTATAGTGCTACAAAAGTTGAACCTAAAATTCATACAGAAAAATAAACAACTAAGAATAACTAGGTAAACAGTGGAAAGTAAAGAACTCTCAAGAGGGAACAGACCTACCAGATAGTAAAACATGCTACAAAGACTCTGTAATTAAAACAGATTTGTAGTGGCACATGAATAGAAAAACCAAAGGAACAGAACATAAAGTCCAAAAATATACTCAATTACACATAGAAAACTAGTAGATGATAAAGGTGATATCATGGGGGTAAGAGAGTCTTTTTAAAAAAAATGTTTTGGGAGCAACTACATAACTATTTGAAAGAAAATAAAATAGATTTATCCATCACACCATATATCAGAATAAACTCCAAATAGATCAGAGATCTAAATGTAAAAATAAAACTAATCTTTAGGTGGGCATGATCTGACTTCAAAACCATTAGCATGTATACCACGCATAAACAGTATTTTTTAAAAAATGAACATTTTGGCTGGGTGCAGTGGCTCATACCTGTAATCCTAGTACTCTGGGGAGGCCAAGGTGGGAGGATTGCTTGAGCTCAGGAATTGGAGACCAGCCTCAGCAAGAGCAAGACTCCATCTCTACTAAACATAGAAAAATTAGCTGGGCTTTGTGGCACGTGCCTATAGTCTCAGCTACTTGGGAGCCTGAGGAACGAAGATCATTTGAGCTCAGCAGTTTGAGGTTGCAGTGAACTATGACAATGTCACTGCACTATAGTAGGCAATAATTTCTTTAAAAAAAAAAAAAAAAAAAAAAAAACAGTAAAAAGCACTAACTAGAAAGGAAAGGCTATATTAAAATTAAGAAGTCTCATACATTAAAAGACACCATTATGAAAGTAAAGAGGCAAGCCAGAGAGAAGAAGAAATTTGAAATAATATTAACAAAAGGTTTATAACCAGAATACATTTGTTAAAACCCTTAAAAACTGTTACAAATCATTAAGAAACCAACCACCTAATATAAAAATAGACAAAAAATAAAACAGGCACTTCATAAAAGAGATTATCCAATGGCCAGTTAAAAAATGAAAATGTGTTTTATCAAAAAGATAAATATTTCATTCAACCATAAAATCATGAACAGTTCTTGGCTGGCCATGGCGGCTTACATTGGTAATCCCAGCACTTTGGGAGGCTGGGTGGGAGGATCACTTGAGTCCAGGAGATCAAAACCAGTCTGGGCAACAAAGCAAGACTCCATGTCTACAAAAAAATACAAAAAAAAAAAAAAAAAAATGAGCCAGGCATGGTGGCATGCATGTCAATAGGCCCAGCTACTCAGGAGGCTGAGGTGGGAGGATCACTTGAGCCCACTACAATACAGCCTAGGCAACAGGGTGAGACATCATCTAAAGAAAAAAAAAAAAAAAAGAGTTCTCTTTCACATTTTACAGTAGTTTGCTTATAATGTGTCTGGGCATGGTTTTCTTTTGAGTTTATCCTGTTTAGAATTCACTGACCTTCTTAAATCTAAAAATATGTGACTTTTGTCAGATTTAGAAAAATTTTGGCCATTACTTCTTCAAATATGTCTTCTATCAGATTCTCTTTTCTCATTCTCAAATTCTAACTATACACATATGAGATATTTTGTTATTGTCTTACATGTTCCTGAGATTTCCTTGTTTCTTTAAATTTTTCTTATTCTTCTTCAGATTGGATTATTTCTTTTATCTATCTTCAAGTTTACTCTTTCCTTTGTCATCTCCAGTCTAATATTGAGCCCATTCAGTAAGATTTTATTTCAGTTACTGTATTTTTCAGTCCTAAAATTTCTATTTGGTCCTTTATTATAATTTGTATTTCCCTGCTATGAAGTTCTATCTTTCTATTCATTTCAGAAAGGTTTACCTTTACCTCGGGGTGCATAGTTATAACAGTTATTTTAAAGTCCTCATCTAACAATTCCAACATCTAGTTTATCTAGATGAGTTGGCATCTGTTGTCTTTTCCCTTAAATATTGGTCACATTTTCCTGGTTCTTTGTATGCTGAGTATTTTTGAATTGTATCCTGGACATTTTGAATATCATGTTGTGAGGCTCTATATCCTATTAAAATTCTCTGTAGAATGTTGATTCTGTTGTTTTTTTAGCAAGAAATTAACCCATTTTGGGTTAAAAGTAACTATAGCTCAGAATAGTCTCACTTTCTGTGGCTTGTAGTTCAATGTCCGTCCAGTTTCCAAAGCTTTTATTATGCTGGTTTGAGCCTCTCTGCTCATGTGCAGCTTAAGACTGTGTCCAAGCCTTGTGGCAGTCATACACAGAATAAGAGGATCCCTTTCTCCAGTCCCCTTTCTAAGATTACTCCTACAGTCTCTGGTGCCCAGCAACAACTTTTCCCAGACCTCTGGCAAAAAGATGGTTGTTTTCGTGGAGTTTTAGCTACCTGTGCTGCCATATCATGCAATTCCACATGACTGGGATGGCTCTTGGGGCAAACAAAGCAGTGAGAGAAAAGAGGGAGAAAAAAACAAGGGTTCCACATATCTGGGCTAGAAGAGGACAAAGGGAGAAAAATGGAAGAAAAAAAAAAACCCACAATGATTGTCCCTGCACTCTCTGTATTATAGGATCTCCTTTCCCATCTTCTAGCTAGGAGCATGGGAGTTTTCTCTAAGAGTTTATGCTGCCCTTGCCCACTATGCAATTCTACAATTGGGACAGTAAAGAAGAAATAAAAATGCTCAATTCATTGCATATAGGTCACTTGTTCAAGTTTTGACTATTCTCCCCAATCTACCTGCTATTGTTTCCAAGCTGTAAAGTAGTTGCTTTTAGTATTTTGTTCAGAGCCTTTAGTTGTCCTTACTGGGAGAAACAGGCTAAGTGGACTTACTCTATCTTGTCAAGCACCATAAGTTCAAAGGACTTCACATGTATAATTTCTTATTTATACACTCACATGTTATTCCAAATATATAAAATAAAGATAAAAATTATAAACAGAGGGACAAGCAAGAGCAAAAGAAAAAAGAAGAAAAATAAGACAGAACCAGAAAAGAGGTTAATATACAAAACAGAACATAAAGCCCTTACATTTGCTAGAATTAAACCAAAATCTGGCTTCAAGCTTTCTAACAGCTGCCTCAAAAGAAGCAAGATCATAATGTTCACAGAATAAAAACAAATCAGGTGATCACATCAGGTACAACTATTCCTGACCTTGAGATTATTCTTAAAATAAACTCTCCATTGAATTTCACAGGGCAATCTTCAATAATTTCCCTAAATGCCAAAAGACAACTGTGTAAAATCAATTTTAGAAAAGGTCAGCATAATGAGTCCAGATATAAGACTTGGGCTTAAATAAGTGGTGGATTTTAAACTAAAAAAAAGAATACATACACTATATATCCTTCAAGCATTCATCCATAAATATTATTCTTCTTGGCAAAGCTTTTGAAAGGTCCTGCATAGCAGTGAGATTATATTTCCTGACAAACACATGGTAGGCAACTATTTTATGTAGCTATTGTAAGTACAGTAACATATATCGTAGCAGTCAATCCAGATGAGGCTAAGTAGCATCCTCTAATAGAAACTGAGGATCCTAACAGAAATATCTGAACAGAAAGAATAGCCTTTCCATTCATTAGGCAACCCAAGAGAAGCAGTTGGGGCTAGGACCAAGATTTCTTTCTGACTGTAATTTAGCATCTTCTGAAACATAAAGAAAAATAGGCAAGGGAAACTGAAAAATAGGGCAGCAATAATTTTACTCTAACAAAAGTTTAAAGAGAATATATCAAACGCCCATGTTAGCTATACAAGAAATCCAATAAAGCATCCCAAAATATTTTTGAGCAATGTTAACTACTGGTTATATTCTCCAACATGTAGCTAATAAACTAGTTATAAGCCAAGAAACTAAACGTGATTATCTGGTTTCCCTGATCATCACCTAAATGCACATTGGGGAAGGATACCAATTGGATATCAGACTGAGATGGGGGGTGGGGGGAGGGGATGGATGCATGCCTACATGATGAGTGCGTTGCACACTGTCTGGGGATTGGTCATGCTTGAAGGTGCTGACTCGGGGAGGTGGGGGGGGAGGGGATGGAGGTATGACTACATGGTGAGTGCCAGGCGCACTATCTGGAGAATGGACACGCTTGAGGCTCTGACTCAGGGGGATGGGCGGGACATGGACAACGTATATAACCTGAGCTTATGTACCCCCATGATGAGCTGAAATAAAAAAAATAAATAAAATAAATAAATAAATAAAAATAAATAAATAGATAAAGGAAAAAAAATGTGATTATCATCTAGATAACAATTCCTGAGGCTCTTGTACCAAAAATAACCAAAACTGCAAACACTGCAATCTAAATGAATAGTAATAAACTGTTCTCAACTATGTCAATCATTTCAATATTAAAAGAATAGAATTTATAACAAAAATTTTGCTTAAGTTTAAAAAAATCTATAAATAAAATAGATAATTGAGACAGAGTAGGGACCCCTCTTAGGGGCCTGTCCTGCTGCCCAAGCATGGAAATAAAGTCTTGAGTCCCTTTGAGGAAAATTCCAGGTACCTCACTAGTCCTGATAAATAAATGCATAACCTGATAAGAAAGAAGATAGTAACAATAGTTTCCCATGTGCTCCAGAGTCACAGGTGTTTTGGCAACCTATAGAAACTAGAAGACAACATCTTAACATACATTCTCGAGTTGTTTTTTAGAAACCCCCACTAAATGGAAAATGCTGACCACTACCAGGCTATCATATGGACCTCAGATAAGGTGGAACTGAGGACTGAACTCTGACCACTGTTCTTTATCCTAAATCTCTTCGTGAGGGGCCTGGAGAGAGTCATACTCACAGGAATCAAAGATTCTCCGAGTCCACCTATGACCCGTAAACACCTCCTCAACTCCCACTCCCCCAAACAACTTCCCTCCCTCCAAGATTCCTACCTTTTTTGGCCAAAACAATGTGTAACCTCCATGTGTTGATTTACAATTTTGCCTGCAACTTATACTTTCCTGAAATGTACTCCTGCCTTTAAAAACTCTTGCTTGTAAAGCCATTGGGGAGTTGCAGTCTTAAGCATTAACTGCCCAGTCTCCTTGCCTGGCACCAGAAAATAAAATGTCTTTTTCTCTTGCTGCAAATCTCGGTGTCAGTGTCTGGCGTTACTGTGTCAGGCAAGTGGACCCCAGTTCAGTTCAGTAATACAGTGAAAATCACTGAGATATTTTAATATGAATGCCAAAATCAGAGTGACTAAAATCACATGGAAAACCCACTCTTGTTCTCTTATATGTACACGTCAACGTTACATCACTGAATTTGTGTTACATAATAAACTGCCCCAATATTTAGAAGCTTAAAACAACAAATATTTTTTATTTCACATAATTCTCTAGATCAGCTAGGAGGTTCATCTAGTCTCAGCTTGGCATGACTTATCTCTGTGGTCAGCTGAATCATTTGGCTTATCTGATGGCTTGGGACAGGCAACGTGGTCTAAAACAACAATAACAGTTTAGCAAACCTTCCCTTACAGGGCCAGATCATAAGAATTTTAGGCTGGAGGTCAGGGCATGAGGTCTCTGTAGCAACTACTCAACTCTGCTATTGTAGCAGGAAAAGCAGCCACAGACAATACATAAACAAATTAGTGTGGCTGTGTTCCAAATTAAAAAAAAAAATTCTTTACAAAGACAGAAAACCAGTTAATCCTACTTTGCTAAACCCTGGTCTAGGACACCTTCATTCATATATCTGATGGTACATAGGTTGACTGGTTTAGGGGGACTCCACTGGAATGTCTCATCTCTGCTTCACAGTAGTGTCTTATCCTCCAGTAAGCTAATCAGAGGTTCTTGACACAGTTGTACCACAGCTCCCAACACCAGCAAGTGAGGGCAAGCCCCAATGTGCATGCATGGCTGCCTTGATTATGCCTACAATCTTGAAGAAACTGAAGTATATAGGAATCCTACAATAACATTTTCCCTTTCATAATGTTATAATTAGTGAATATTAATACATCTAATTATTTCACAGTATACGTCAATATGCAGATTTAAAGTCAACAAAATAACGTTAAAATACTACCCCATTTTTCTAAAGCATTTTTGGTAACACTTTCATAAATACATCCTGCACAAACTTAGGAAATATAAAAAGGATTTACTTGAAGTGAAACATTAACATTTTGCCCATCTAAGTTTAGCAATAAGGGTCTCACAACCGCAGTTCCCTAAAATAAACTACCTAAAACTAGGTTTAGAAAATATACCACCACACAAAGAAAAGAGACCCTAATTCATGATCTAAAATTTCAATTTCAATTTACAGCCTCAAAGGATGAAACAGTAATGTGATAATTTGATCAATGTATAGAATGTAAATTTCTAATTATATAAAAAGAGAATTCTATCCCAACCATTCGTTATTTTTCTGAGCCTTAAAAATAGGCTAACATTTCCTAATAACCAACAACAAAACAAATTCTATTAAGATACAGTCTAAGTTTGTAGAATTTCATATATTTATTGTAAACAAGCAATCAGTTTACTAGCTTTATGTTTCCTGTCTCCTAAAATATGTGTTAAAAATACTCAAAAGGCATTATCAAAAACTGAAAGGAAGTTCATAATTCTAGCAGGGGACAGGTTGATTGATTTGAGAGATTAAGTAGTTCAATCCATTTGTTTCTAAATACTGAAACAATAGACTAAAATCCATAGTAATTAAGTCAGTTCCTAAGAAATATGCACTGCCTGATTGACATTTAAGCCCCAAATTCTTGAATAATGAAACTGTTAAGGGAACTAAATACACACATCTAGTTTCAATAAAGTTGGCAATACCTTAAAATATTCTGTATAAATAATTTTAACCTTAAGCATTAACATTAAGGAAATGATTAGAACCACATTTTTCATAACAAAGGGGTATAATTGACCTTTATTTTATTAGCCTACAATTTGCTTCACCACTGTTTTCTTAAACCACTCTAATGGCATATATACCTTGACAACCTCTCACAGATGGTTATGATTACGTGTAACAAGACAACAAGCTCATTGAAAACCTTTACAGATGCTTAGCTAATGGGATGTCACATTAAATCTGATATCATAGGATTTAAAAACTTTATATCAATTATATTATAAAGAATGATATACACTTAAAATTGACATTCAAACATTGCTAAATTAATTCCATTAAAGCACTAGGTTACTAATATATTTACTTAAGAAAGAGTTTTAAAAACAAATGTAGACATTACACAGCTTATCCCTATCACAAAACTTGTCTGCATCATGTGTCCTTTGAGAGGGGCAGTGGAAAAATATATTGTATTAATATATATTTTTTGCCTTCAACATCTTAGATATAGATGTTTCTAACTACAAAACTCTGGTAAACGTCAGAATTCGATTACACTACTTCTTACTTCCTCTCTTAATGCTTAATGACTAATTCCTTAGAGATGTCCTTAAAAGCCCTAAAATGTTGTCCTTGGGTAGAAACTTTCACCAGCAATCAATCAGAAGCAAATTAGATGATTGTGTTGAAATGTACTACACTGTTTAAGCTAACAAATGAATGAAGAAAGGTAGTATATCGAAACATATGCCACTACACTGAAGTCGCTAAAAGGGTTTGTTGGAAGAATATTTCATTTCCAGTGGAGCAAATATGGAATAAGAAGGGACAGTGATAAAAGAATACGAAGTCATATAGAAACCCAAATATAGTGACAGACACAATTATTTTACTAATTGCTAATGAATACAGTCAAGTGGCTTCAAAAAGCAAAACTTTGCTTGGACTACTTCAGGTTTTGACCTCTGCATGAAAAAATGCATTTAAACTGAAGCCCACCAAAATTGATTAACGGCGCCAGCCAAGGCCAGCATGTAGCTGAAGCTTTTTCCATCTATCACATGGCCCCAAGGATAGTTAAATGAACCTTAAAATGGCTACAAACAGCTCAATGACTACACAGAGTCCTGCCAATTAGAAATAATTAGGCAGTCATTTTGGTGGTAAGTCTTTTTAAGTGCATACATAACGATGCAATGATGCTTATTAACGATCTCATATGAGCTATGCTCAAACAGCCTGAAATAATTATGCAACTATCACAAAGCCTTGCTCATCTCTGTACTTCACCTTAATGCATTTAAAAATCCACTTCATTACCTCCAGTAATTAATCTTCCATTAATTGCAGGAAAAGCTGAGTTTACCAAGCTTCATTTCTAATTATCTTATAAATAGTTATGGTTCTAATTAATGTGTTCATTAAGATGAATATCTTTCTCAAAGCCATGCTCAGAGCAAAGGTTCCGCTTATTCTCTCAAAAGCCTAACTAGCCATAAGGTGAGGCCATTTTGGTTGCATTTGCTTTTATTTTAGTATACTCAACCTCCTAATTGGCATTTAAAATCTAATTTGGAGAAACTTCAAGAAGGCAATATAGGAAGAAATGGGGACAAAAAGATATCTTCAAACTCTTTTCCAATCAATAATCTTAAAACCTTAATAGGAAAACTTAGTGCATCTTTTTTGATAAATATTGACTAATATGCTTAAGTATTATATAGAAGTGAATTTAAATTCCATACAAACTTAGCTTTTGCCCCTTCTCTTCAATTAGAAAACAAGACAAGAGATAAAATATGCTATTAAAACAAATGCATTTAAATTTATATTAAGTTACCTAGCTAAATTGCCACTATAAAACAATTACTCAACATAAATTGTCAGCCATCAAAGAAAAAAACTTACACATATCCTGGGATCACCAATATTTCACATCATTTTATAAGCACAGCTATCTATGCACTTTTTAAAAATAGAAATCTAATTCTGTGCTACAAAGTATACAGCACTTAAAATAACTAGATAAGATTAAACGGTAAAATACAATGCAAAATCATTCTTTTTAGTAAACAAATATTTTTACAATTTTGTAAATTTTTAAAATAAGTATATAATTTAGAAGCATAAAAAGTATTCTTAATTTTTGAAAATCAAGATTTATTTTCCATGAATGAAACAGCCAAAACAATCTATTTGAGAAATCAAGTATTATAAAGTCATTTATTAAAAAAAGAAGTTATTAGTATAATAATCCTTGCAGTTAATAATACAGCTCTAGTTTCACATATGATAGATGTCTCCTGCTTTTCCGTAATTTGCTTTTGCTCATTAATCTTCCCCCTTGTCTTTTTCCATGTAAGATAAGCTACAGAAGTTTCATTTATGAATCTAAAAAAAAATTCATTCTACAAGCAAAATTCTGAAAAGAGTTTCTTCACAGAGAATTTATAATAAGTATAATTTCTAGAATAAATTTCTCTAGAATAAACTCTTAAAATATGCTTTACACAAAACCACTGTGGCTTTGTGTTCCCACATTAAAATTTCTGATTATAAAGACAAATTAAATAAAATTTCTTAGAAGCATAAATGGAGATTCACAATGAGATTTCATATGTTTTAAAGCAACATTCATTCATTCATTCATTTATTCTACTATGCTCTAGACACTTTTCAAGGTGCTGAGGATACAGTGGTGGCTCTGCCATAATGGAGTTAGTTGAGTCTAATTCTTTTAAAGTATAACACTCTTGCTAACTTAAACATTGTTACAACAGGTAGCAAAGGTAGGAACAGATTGGTTTGGGCCATAACTTTGAATTATTATACTATGGACCTATATGAAGTACACCAGATGTAAATCCCCTATTCTATTCAAAGGATCCTTGAAAGAAGGCATCTTGGCCCATCCATCTTTGTACAACAAAGGCACCAAGCTGTACTGTTATAGCAAAAAAAGTATGAAATTCAGAGAAATATAATATGAATATAAATAGATCTACGAGAACATTAGGTTTGGTGTACCTATCTTCTAATTTCAACCACTTCAATAACACCTTACCGAGTGGCACAGAACAGTGATCTTCAGTCTCAGCTTTGTAACATCCCAAGATGTCCACAATGATTTCAAAATAGGAGTCATTAAATTCTTACCACAAACCTTAACATTAACTCACTATTATTTTAAAAACATGTATTATTGCAAGAGGAAAGGGAAAGGAGAGCAGGTAATAATAAGATGATACAATACTCGAAAGATAAGAAATTATTCTTCCTTTTAATCTAGTAAAGTTAAGGAAAGACATTCAAATGTTAGAATACTTGCACCTTTTATCCTCTCTCCTTTTCACTTCTCTACTCCCTCCCTACAATCAAATCTACAGAAATAGAGCCAATGAACGTCTTTCGTAACACAACAAAGCTTCCTATAATTATCTGACCAATATCACAATAATGTTGATGTTAGCCCCTCAAAGCCCACTTTCTCTTTGGTCTAAACAAATTCTTCTAGGCCCTGTGTCAATAGTCTTAGCCATATAAATGACTTAGAAGCAATGGTTCTTAACAAGCAATAGTGAAAAATCTGAAAAGAGTAAACAATCCAAAAGCTTAGATTCTAATGAGTCAAGTTTAAATGGATTGAAATAGTTAACAACCACCAACAAATTTAATTAGGATTTAAATTGAGATCTAAGTAAATGCTAATTCCCCTAATTTCCCCATTGGAAGTTATATTAATTCTTTATCATTACATAGATACTAATGACAAAGATAAAGACCCATTAGATATCATCAATATGTCCTTTCCTCAGCCCAGTTATTGAAAAAAATGGAAGGTATGGTATGGATAGTAGGCCAAAGTAGAAATAATATCTATGAGAAGACTCCTGTATCTACAGCTTAGTACAGTGCCAAGTGACAGTGTTTAGTTACCAGGTACCTTAGTTCTAAGATATAAAATTCTAAATTATATCTTTCAAAGACATAATTTACTTATAGTATTCAGACACACCACCAGAGACATTAAACAAAAAAGAGTTTTGTTTGCCTGTTGTATTTTCTTCAAAATGTAACCTGCTCTATGAACAAATTTCAGTGATCCCTGTAAGTTTTTTTTTAATCTCCTCTCTTAACTACTTGAACTCTTCTAGTTGTTTCCCAGAAATGGCAGAATTTTTATAAGACAAAGGAGTTGAGATTCTGAAGGGCCCTGTGCAAGATTCCCCATGCCAAGAATCACCATCCCCTCTGACCTACCTCAATGCACATGTCCCCTCTTAGAAGCCTATCATCTCTGTTGGTCAGGGACACAGATTTGAGACTATTTCTCCCGTTCTCCCAACAGATAGATGTATTTCACATTAAAATTCCTTTCTTCCTTGGCAATCCTCATCGTCTCAATAATTGGATCTTTGTGAGGGGAGCAACTGGATCTAGGCTGAAAACCCCTTGAAGATTTGATAACAATTTTCGTTCCCTCACCAGGAAGGTGTTGCTCGTGGTTCAGTGATGACAAAGTGGGAGAGACCAAAAACCTACCTTAGCAGGCCTGGCCTGCCCATATTTGCCATAGGCTTTGTAGTTTCCCACCAGCTCCACTGGACCACTGGCCTCCAAGCATTCTTGATTGCCTCCTGATTACCTCATAAGAAAGGACCATTGGATTTTGGCATTTGTGTTGTCCAGATGGGTGAGTGCTATTTGAAGGTACTGCACAGTAAAAAAAAGCCCCTCTTAATTTGGGGAATCCCAAGGAGATTCCTTTTGATTTGGGGTTGGAACCATTTGTGAGAATGGGAACTGCTTTAACTGTTTCGTTTTGGCACTCTCCAGGCTTATTGTCAGGGCTGCAGTTCATTTGTTTGTAACCTTCTTTGTGGGTATTGAGTGTGTGTGTGTTGGTGTGTGTACATGTGTGGCCATGGGAAATCAAAATTTAATCCCAAAATGTACCCCTTTGAGTTGTATTCTTCAAAATTGTCTGAATATAGTCATCAGTCTATGGAGAAAAAGACAATTATATTCTTCTGTAATACCGCTTGGCCCCGGCACTCTCTCAGGTCTGGGGAAATCTGGCCTCCAAATGGATAACTAAACTATGATGCTATTTTCCAATTAGGTTTATTTTGTCATTGGGTTGGGATGAAATTCCTTATGTGTGGTCTTTTATGCTTTTGATTAAAACAAGCCAGATCACATTAAATGTAAGATATTAGTGCAGAGGACAGAAGCCTTTATATAAAGATTGGAGAATGAGAATCCAAACCTACAAACCCCATCCTACCATCTAGGGGAGTCCCCATTTTGAAGAAGACCTTGGGCCGGCAGAGGCCCCAGCTATGGCCCTGGGTGTGGCCCCGGGTACTACAGCTGCTTCTACAAATTCCTTTCTTGGCTCTAATACTCTTCCTCCTTATGAGCCGAGGACCGTTTCATCTCCATCAACTCCTCCAGCTACCTATCCTTCACCTTCTTCTTTTTCTGAGGACAATCCTGAGAGGCCTGGGGATATGGTCTCTCCGTCACATATCCTTAAGGGTACACAATTTGGCTGGGGGCCTCCCTCCTTCCCAGCAGGGCAATTTCCTTTAAGGCTGTTTCCTATAGGAGGATTATATGAAAATGGACAACCAGCTGGATTAATACAGGTTTATAGCCCATTTACCACTTCCAATTTATATAACTGGAAACAGCACAATCTTGCCTATAGGGATCATCCAGAGTGTAAAATTGATCTGTTTGAATCTATTTTCACCACACATCATCCCACTTGGGCAGATGTCCAAAGTCTAATTATCATTTTTCTAACCTCAGAATGTCCCACTGTCTTGGAGAAGGCCAAGGAGAAGGCATGAGGAAGACTCAAATACCCAGGTGAGGATTAGAGCTAATTTGGTGATGCCTATTTGTAAACCTAACTGGAATCCGAATGATGGTCAACATTTTCAGGAATGCATTTTAGCAGGCCTCAGGAAAGGTGTCCCTAAGGTCAAGACCCTAAACACAGTTCAGGAAATAAGACAGGAGGCAGATGAGAATCCATCACCCTTTTTAGAAAGAATTTTAGAAGTATACAGAACGTATACACATGTAGACCCAGAGAAGCCTGAAAATTAGAGGCTAATTAACAGGACTTTCATTAGTCAAAGCAAGCTTGATATCCTATAAAAGCTACAGAAATTGGAAGGCACCTTAATCTTGCCAGTTTCTCACCTGAATGAAGTAGCTTATAAGGTTTTAATAAATCATGAACAGACTAAAGAATAACAAAAGGCAAAAAGAATATTGTATGAAATGAAACCACAGGCTATATTTTTGGCAGTGGCCCTGACAAGAACCTCCAAGTGACCCAACCAAAGAGGTTTGTAACCCCAAGGAGAGGGAAAAGAGCTGGCCAAAGGCCTCCCCTATGGAAAAATCAATGTGCTTATGGTAAGGAAAAAGGTCACTGAAAGAAAGACTGCCCCAAGCTGAAGCAGAAGGGTAGTCAGGGAGCTACCCTACAATTGGTGGAGTAGATAAAGAAGACAGACTGACAGGGCCCTGAGGATCCCCAAAGCCTCTGGAAATTACAGCCCATAATTAACATCTCCCAGCAGAAGCCCAGGGTCACAATTAAGGTGGATGACAGACTGACTGACATTTTGGTTGATACTGGTGCAACATACTCAGTTCTAAATCTAAAGGTTGAGTAGGCTCACTAAAGACTCAATGTTGGTAACTGAGGTGTCTGGAGAACCCTCCCAGAAATATCTTCTCCAGTCATTAGACTGTGCTGTTGGGAATTCTTTACTCACACACAGCTTTCTTTACATGCCAGACTGCCCTACCCCATTATTGGGTTGAGATCTTCTTTCTAAGTTTCATGCTCAAGTGACCGTTCAGAACAAACAAGTACATACCAGAGTTCCTCCAGAACATACCTATGCACTACAAGCAGCTCTGTTTATTCCCTTGGTTATTTCTAAAGCTCTGCCCACTGAAGTTCTCAATCAAGTCAACCCTGAGGTATGGGCTACCAGACAACCTGGAAGGGCATATGTGGACCCCACTCATATCAAGGTAAAACAGGGAACTTCTCCCCACTGACTCAGGCCCATTGAAACTTCAAGCTAAGGACGGCCTTCAACTCCTAGTTTCAGCCTTTTTAGAATATGGACTTCTTCAACCCTGTTGGTCTTCTTACAATACCCCCATCCTGCCAGTTAAAAAACCTAGAACCCAGGAACCTCAGTTTTTTCAATATCTAAGAGCAATAAACCAATAGTTAAAGATAGTCACTCTGTGCTACCTAATCCTTACACCCTCTTTACCACTTTATCTGGAAATTTTGTCTGCTTTTTGGAATAGATTTAAAAGATGCTTTCTTTTGCATTTCTCTTGCTCCCGAATCCCAAGAACTATTTGCTTATGTATGTAGATGGTATCCTGATAGCCACTGAGACTAAAGCTGAATCAAGGCAACATCAACATGCCGTAATTATATTAAATTTCCTGGCTGACAAAGGATATAAAGCATCTCAGAAAAAAACTCAGATTTCACTTCCCACTGTCAAATACTTGGGGTTTGAATTGTCTCAGGGAACTCGGAACCTCCTCCCAGACCGGTGAGAGGCACCAGAGAGAGGCTGTAAACCGAGCAGCAGTTCCTACTGCTTCGCAAGCAGTTACAAGTATTCTTGGGTATGGCTGGATTTTGCCGAATTTGGGTACCTAACTTTAGGCTAATAGCAAAACGTCTCTATGAAGCCTTAAAAGGGGAAGAAAAGGAGCCCCTTACATGGATAGGGGAATGCTACAGGGATTTCTTGACTACTATTAAGAAAAATTAGTGACTACCCCCGCATTGGGCCTCCAGGACTTAGTAAGCCTTTTGATTTGTTCATTCAAGAAAGGCAAGGAATGAGACTCAGGGTACTGACACAAACTTTGGGGGGCCACAAGAGACCCGTAGCCTACTTCTCTAAGCAATTGGATGTGGTAACAAAAGGATGGCCCACTCATTTGAGAGCAGTGGCTGCTACTTGTGATATTTTACCGGGAAGCTGAAAAGTTTACCCTCAAGCAACCAGTGACTGTTCACAGCATGCATTATGTATTACCCCTACTGGAACAAAAGGGAGGCTTTTGGTTAATGGCACACAGGTTGGGTAAGTATCAGGCTACTTTGTTAGATAGTCCTAATGTAACTTTGAAAATAGTATCTACCTTAAATCTGGCTACCCAGTCCATCACTGCATTCAAATCATTGACCAAGAAAATTATAGTTGCCCGGATTTAACCGATCAGCCCCTGCCAGACCCAGACAAGCTCTTTACAGACAGAAACAGCTTTATGGAACAAGGAAAACACAAAGCTGGGTATGCTGTGGTCACTGGCCAACAGGTAACTGAGGCATAAGTCCTATTCTCCACCGGATGTCTGCGCAGAAGACTGAATTAATTGCACTAACTAGAGCCCTATGCCATGGGAAAAATAAGCAAATCAATATTTATATTGATTTTAAGTATGCCTTTATGGGAGTACATGCTCATGGAGATATTTGGAAGGAGCTAAGGCATCTTACCTCTCAAAATAAGGAAATTAAATATGGACCACAAGTTCTTCAGTTATTAAAAGCTATTTTGCTACCCAGGGAGGTAAGCCATTATGTTTCCAGGGACATTAAAGGAAAGTAAACACCATGGCAGAATTGAAGGCCAAAGAGCAGCCTGGCAATTGTCCAACCAACTGGCCTTAATCCCTTTCCTACAACTGAATAACCATGACCCCACATATTCTGAAATGGTTTTGGAAAAGGCAAGAGAATGGGGATTTACTAAAAACGATGATCAAAAATGGCTTACAAATAAAAATGGAAAAGTCCTTCTTCCTGAGGCCCTCATCAGACCTGTATTTGAACAAAGTCGTCAGAGCACCCATTTTGGATGAGATGTCACCTTACAATGGATACAACCTTATCTTGCTGGGCTCAACCTGCAGAGTACTATCCAAGCTGTAACCCAGAGTTGACCCATATGCCCGAAAACCAGCCCAAAAGTTTTGGGTGACTAACGGCCACCTCTTAGGGAAGGGACTCAATGGAGAAGAACTTTCCCTGGAGAGGACTGGCAAGTAGATTTTACCACAATGCTGCAAATTCCTGGAAACTTTCAATACATATTGGTCTTTGTTGATACCTTTTCAGGATGGATTAAAGCTGACCCAACTAGGACTAAAAGGGCCTCCAAAGTCACTAAAGTTCTTTTAAAGAAATAATTCCCAGGTTTGGACTTCCTCAAACTCTCCAAAGTGCTAACAGAGCTGCCTTTTTTTTTTTTATTTCAGCTTATTATGGGGGTACAAAAGTTCAGGTTATATATATTGCCCATGCCTCCCCATCCCCCCCAGTCAGAGCTTCAAGCATGTCCATTCTCCAGACAGTGCTCATCGCACTCATCATGTAGGTATACACCCATCCCCTCCTCCCCTCCCCCCCACCTCTGTCCGATACCCAATTGGTGTTATTCCCAAATGTGCACTTAAGTGATGATTAGGAAAACCAATTTGCTGGTGAGTACATGTGGTGCTTATTTTTCCATTCTTGGGATACTTCACTTAATAGAATGGGTTCCAACTCTCTCCAGGAGAACAAAAGAGATTCTATATCACCGTTATTTCTTATAGGTGAGTAATACTCCATGGTATACATATACCACATTTTACTAATCCACTCATGAATTGATGGGCATTTGGGTTCTTTCCACATCTTTGCAATTGTGAATTGTGCCGCTATAAACATTCGGGTGCAGGTATCTTTGTCATAGAATGTCTTTTGTTCTTTTGGGTAGATACCCAATAATGGGATTGCTGGATCGAATGGTAGGTCTACTTGAATCTGTTGAAGGTATCCCCACATTGCTTTCCACAGGGGGAAATGCAAATCAAAACCACAATGAGATATCACTTAACTCCAGTGAGAATGGCCTTTATCAAAAAGTCCCAAAACAATACATGTTGGCGTGGATGCGGAGAGAGCTGCCTTTATTGCCAAGGTTACACAGGAGATATCATGAATTTTGGGTATCGACTGGAAATTATGTTTGTCATGGAGACCCCAACCCTTGGGAAAAACCAAGTGGATGAATAGAACTCTAAAAGAGACTCTCTTTAAAATCTGTCAAGAAACCAATTTAACCTGGGATAAAGTACTGTCCCTTGCCCTACTGAGAATTCAGGTGGCCCCCAGAAGTAAGCTGGCACTTACCCCATTGAAATTTTCTATGGGAGACCATTTCTGAGGGCACCTAATCAGGGCTTACCTAATGATTCCTTACCCCCAGAAACAGAGGCTTTGTCCTATGTAAAACAGCTTGGTAATATGTTAACTAGTATCACTGAGTTTGCTTCCAATAGGCTTCGGTTTCTGATTGATGAATCCCTCCATTCCTTGAAGCCAGGAAATAAGGTGTGGCTCAAAACTTGACAGAACCAGCATCCCACAGCTCAACTGAAGTCGCAGTGGATCAGCCCTTTTGAGGTACTCCTGACCACACACTCATTGGTCAAGTTTGCAGGACTGAAACCATGTATTTGTGAAACCATGAGTATTCATCATACTCATATCGAAGCGATACCACCAGAAAACTCCCCAACAATTGAGAAGCAGAAAAACAGTGGGTGTGTGAGCCCTTGGAGGACCCAAAGCTACTCTTTCACAAAAAGGATAAGTAGAATGAAAATATATGCCGTGTACGTCTTGCTTATCCTTTGGGGATTTTCATTTGCCTGGCAACGCAACTCTTTAGTTAGAATCTCTCAATCTATTGCCTCAAACCTACCCCACTGCTGGATTTGTCATCCTAAACCTCATTCAGTACATGACCACTCTGACCCTACTGTTGTTCTGATTGATAAGTCCGTACCCAGAGGTCCCATGCTTCTTTCTTACTCAGCCACTCATTAGCAGTCCATAACAGGTTAGAAGTTGCCCATTAAGCTAGCTCCCTAAAACTGTTTTCACACAGGGGTGGGAAATTGATGGCCCAGTGTGGCCCTCCAGATCCCCAAGTGCAGAGCCTCAACCAAATCCAAACTTCACAAATTCCTTTATTAAAAGGATTTGTTATATAAAATTTGGATTCAGTGAAAAGGCCACACTGAAGGATCCAAAAGTCCACAGGTGGCTCCAAGGCTGCAGGTCTAGGGAAAGCTGGATGGAGATTCCATCTGAGCAACACTGGACCAATATTTCCCAGGAGGGATCCCAGAGGGGGTGGATACTTCTTTGGATATACTTTACTACCTTGGTGGGTACAGGTGGTAGCTCAACAATATATATTAAGAAATTTAAGTAATGGGCTCAACATTTTCATTCTTCCTCATACCCTAAATACATTCCATTTTAGCAGGAAGAAGCCAGACAGAGAGATATCCTGATTCTCCAAGATTGAGAAATGAACTAGAAAGAAAGAGAGGGTTGTAACTGGCTCTAGGAACAAATTCCAAAGACTCCCAAGTGTTTCTTTAATAATCTCCTCCCTTAATTAATTGAACTTTTTGAGTTGTTTCCCAGAAATGGGGTTTTTGTAAGACAAAGGAGTTGAGATTCCAAAGGCCCCTGAGCAAGATTCCCCATGCCAAGAATCACCATCCCCCATGACCTACCCCAATGTATGTGGCCCCTCCTTAAAAAGCCCATGATCTCTATTGGTTGGGGAGACAGATTTGGGACTATTTCTCCCATTTTCCCAACTGACATATTTTGCATTAAAATTCCTTTCTCCCTTGGCAATCTTCATCGTCTCAATAACTGGATGTTTGTGCAAGGAACAACTGGATCCAGGCCGAAACTCCCTTGCAGGTTTTGGTAACAATAAGGTCCATCAAGAGTTTAGCAGTTTCGATAATTATTCACATATAGTCATTTCCCCCACTCTCACCACAGGCAGAGTATTATTCCTTGCCCTTGACTTTTGAGCTTAGCTGCATTACTTGCTCTGACCAATGAAATGTTGGCAGAAGTGACACCAAGCAGAGGATTTAAATGTGCTTAGGAAGTTGGCTTGTTTTCCTCTTGTCTAAGAAAAACATGCTTTGAGTAGCTGCTGATCCGAGGATGATGAGAGACACAAGGAGCAGAGATTGTTCCAACACCCAGCTTGGAGCCAAGCCCAAGGAACCCAGCATAGGTCAGAAGAAGCCCAGCTGACTCACAGATGTCTCTGTGAGAAATACTTTTTGCTGTGTGCCACTGAATTTTGAGATAGCTTACTATGTAGCATTATTGTGGCAATAGTTGACTAATACAAAGACATTAGCACCAGAGGGCATTCAGACTCTAGGGCCAGGCATCTTGCTCAGCCAAGGGGGAACAAAGAGTAAACCTGTGTAACAGTGGATAGGAGCAAAAACAACTGTTTGAAATCAGAAGTGGTACAAATCTCCAGCTCTAGCAATGTAAGCATGAGCAAGTTTTTTGACCTCTGTAAATCTATTGCTTCATCTATTAAGCGAAGGTAACAGACAGACTTAGGAAATTAGAAAGGTTAATGTGATAATCAGATAAAATAACCCATGGTGATAACATAATCCCACAATTCCTATCATATACAGTAGATGCTCAATAAATTTTAGTTTCTCCTTTGTTTTTCCTCTTTGCTCTAAATCAAGCTGATTAAAAAAATATATATCCAACACATCATCACAAAACTTTCACTACATGCAAATAGGTAACCTTAGTATTTTTACTAAATTTAAACACCCATTAAAATAGTTTGTGAATGTCTATTTCCATTTTTGAGACAAGTCCTCATTTTATCACAGATCTTACCAATCATCTTTCTCTTTCTAGATATAAATCTTGAGTTTTTCATAACTATACAATTTCCTACAGGAAAAAGAGAGTTTTGCCTGTTTAACAGGCAGAATTCTATTTTTTCTTTCCCATATTTCTCTATATTTATTTCATCCCTTCCTCAAAAAAGATAGAAAATAGCTAAATCATCAATACACATTTTCTCCATTTCAGAAGACAGGGGCAGATTCATCAAATAATACTTATAAAATCATTTGAGTTATTCAGAAGATGTACTGTACCAATTAAAACTTAGCAGTAAGAATTTATTTTATAATTTTTAATAGGTGAATGGCTTGGGGTATTAAAGATTTCTTTAAAAAACAGAAGCTTCAGGGAAGGTCAGAGACACGGACACAATCGTTCATCATAAAAGACTTCAGGGGATGTTTTAATAACTACCTGTGGCAGGATCTCTCCCATATTCACTGTAAAATTCCCAAGGCAGATTTTGCTTTCTCATTCATACTCACAAATGGAGGCTTCCCATCAAATGTAATGTAAATAGATACAGCTAAACATCAGTTGTTTTACCACTGCATTCATTACCACAGTTTGCAACAGATAAAAGCTGTACAGGACAAAGTGACCAAATACACACACACACACACACACACACACTGGGCATTAAGCAAACATAACTGAAGTTATATGATATTAATTTTAAATACTTGGCCACAAACAAAAACATGCTTGAAAAATGACTAACTCATAAATCAAATAAAAATCTCATCAATATTTTTTTAAAAGGCAGAAGGGGCTTAAAATTTTTAAATGCTCTCAACAAAAAAAGTTATATATATGTATTGTATTTGTGTCTCTAGCTACATGATAGGGACTGATGAAAAAATAATCATTTCCTGAGCTCTACTACAGCTTTTCTATTTAAAACACTCTCAAACACCATGGCTATATTCCTATTCCCTTCTGCCTACAAAAATGGGACACTCTCATTTGAATTCTACTACTCCTTTCCCTGCAAAAATACCAAATGCAACCAAACTGGGCTTTCGGGGTTTAAATTTGGCACTGTCATTTGCCTCCTTTATCTATAAAAAGGTGGTAAATCATAACTCCCACAAATATTATGAGGAGGAAACTAAGAATGTATGTGAAAGTGTATTGTGAAAAGTCTAAAGGGATATATTAATATTCCTACAAGCACTTTAGTGGTTTTCATATTTTTCTGCCATTGATACAGGCTCCCTGGCTTCAAAAGCAACTTTAGGGAATTGAGCTCAATAGACAGACAGTCATCATATTCTGTTTTGGAATTCCAATTTGCCCCAGTGACTATTCCATATTTTCATAATTTTCCATCTCAACTATATATCTTGCTTAGCTCCTAGAACTGGTGACCTGGATGTGACCTTTTGTCCCACACACTTTCCTCCTTTTTACCACTCTAACTTATAACTGACTAAACTCTAGCCTCACACGCTGGAATCTCAGGCCAGGCCACCCAAACCACAGCTGTGCCTTACTAGACAAGAGAGGGTCTCTGAACTTCCAGTTCCAAAATGGCAGCAAAGAGGCAAGCTGGTTTCTCTCCCTCACTACAACAAAAAACCCAAGAACAAATATACAGCACCATAATATTCTCTGGCAATGACCCAGAGCTCAAGTATGACAATGAGACAGTTCCTGGGGCCACAGAGAAGTGGAAAAACTCTGATTAGATGATGGGAGAACGAGACTTCCATATCCACAATGACCTTCTCCCCAGTTCCCCATTCTGCCAGGCACCAACCACATGGAAAATCTCCTCTCATTCACAGTTCCTACACTGGGAAAAGTGAAGTTAAGGTAGTCAATCAGCTTCCCCACCTTCTTGAGATTCCTGGCAGGAGATCTATCCTTGCTTTAACCTATAGGTAGCATCGTGACTGCCTGAAGGGAGACTATTCCAGAAGACAGGCAAAGACAAAAGGGGGAGGAGGGGCTACCTAGAAACTCTGCTATGTATCTGGGCCAAAGGAGACACCAAATAAGAATGACTGTAGGAGATACATTTTCCAGGTCCCCTGGGCACTAACTGCTAGCCACTGCCAAGTTATCCCAAACTAAGACAATATCTTTGGCCACTAAACAAGTCAGTACATATTCAAAAACATAGAAATCATATCAATTATCTTCTCTGACCACAATGGAATAAAACCAGAAATCAATAACAAGAGGAACCTTGGAAAATACACAAACACATGGAAATTAAACAACATGCTCCTGAATGACCAATGGGTCAATAAAGAAATTAAAAAGGATATTTTAAAATTTCTTGAAACAAATAAAAGTGGAAATACAATATACCAAAATCTATGGGATATAGCAAAAGCAGTACTAAGAGGAAAATTTATAGCAATAAATACCTATATCAAAAAAGTAGAAAGACTTCAAATTAACAACCTAATGATGTACCTCAAGGAATGTGAAAAGCAAGAACCCCAAAATTAGTAAAAGGAAAGAAATAATAAGTATCAGAGCAGAAATAAATGAAATTGATACTAAAAAGAAAAAAAATAGAGATCACCAAAACAAAAATTTGTTTTTTTAAAGATAAACAAAATTGAGAAACCTTTAGCTAGGATAAGAAAAGAAAAGACCCAAATAAATGAAATCAGAAATGAAAAAGGAGACTTAACAACTGAGACCTCAGAAATACAAAGAATCACTGGAGATTCTTATGAACAACTATATGTCATCAAATTGGAAAACCTAGAAGAAATGGATAAATTCCTGGACATATACAACCTACCAAGATTGAACCACGAAGAAGTAAAAACCTCAACAAACCAATAATGAGTAATGACATTAAAGCTGTAATAAAAAGTCTCCCATCAAAGAAAAGCCCAGGACCTGATGTCCTCACTGCTGAATTCTATCAAATATTTAAAGAAGAATACCAATTCTACTAAACTCTTCAAAAAAAATTGAAGAGGAGGGAATATTTCCAAACTCTCATTGTGAAGCCAGCATTACCCTGATACCAGACAAGAACATGCAAAAAAAAGAAAACTACAGGCCAATATCACTGATGAACACATATGCAAAAATCCTCAACAAAATACTAGCAAACTGAATGCAACAACATATTAAGAAGATCATTCACTATAATGAAGTGGGATTCATCCCTGGGATACAAGAACAATTTAACATATGCAAATCAGCAAAAGTAATACACCACATTAACAGAATCAAGAACAAAAATCATATGATTATTTCAAAAGATGCTAAAAAAGTATGTGATAAAATTCAACATCCCTTTGTGTTAAAAACTCTCATCAAAATGGGTATAGAAGGAACATACCTCAAAATATAAAGGCCATTTATGACAAACCCATGCTTAACATTCTACTGAACATGGAACAAAAATGGAGACAACTAAATGCCTTTCTCTAAAGACTGGAACAAGACAAGAATGCTCACTTTCACAGCTATTATTCAACATGATACTAGAAGTCCTGACCAGCACAATTAGGCAAGAGAAAGAAATAAAGGGCATCCAAATTGGAAATGAAGAAGTCAAATTAGCCTTGTTTGTAGACAACATGATCTTATACCTAGAAAAACCTAAAGACTCCACAAAAAAAACCGTTAGAATGGATAAATGAATCCAGTAAAGTTGCAGGATACAAAATCAATATACAAAAATCAGTAGCATTTATACATACCATCAACAAACAATCTGAAAAAGAAATCAAGAAAGCAATCAATCCCATTTACAACAGCTACAAAAAATATAAAATACCTAGTAATCAATCTAACCAAACAAATGAAAGATATTTATAAGGAGAACTATAAATTTCTGATTTAACAAATACAAGAAGAAACCGAAAAATGGAAAGATATTCCATACTCAAGAATTGGGAGAATACCATTAAAATGACAATATCACTCAAAGCAATTTATAGATTCAGTGCAACCATTATTAAAATACTAACGATATTCTTCACCGAAATAGAAGAAAAAATCCTAAAATTTATATGGAATGCCAAAAGACCCCAAATAGCAAAAGCAATCCTGAACAAAAAGAACAAAGTTGGAGGCATCACAATATTTGTCTTCAAAATTTATTACAAAGCTATAATACCAAAACACCATGGTACTGGCATAAAAACATACACATGGACCAATGGAACAGAATAGAGAACCCAGATGAAAATCCATGCACTTACAAGCAATTCACCCTCAACAAGGGCTCCAAGAACTTACAATAGGGAAAGTATAGTCTTTTCAATAAATGGTGCTGGGAAACTGGATAAGTATACGCAAAAGAATAAAACTAGACCCCATCTCTCACCATACACAAAAATCTAATCAAAACGGATTAGATACTTGAATCTAAGACATAAAACTATGAAACTATAGAAGACAACATTGGGCAAATGCTTCAGGACTATTGGTCTGGGCAAAGATTTCTTGTTTAAGACCTCAAAAGCACAAATAACCAAAGCAAAACAGACAATGGGATACAACACGCTAAAAAACCTCTATGCAGCAAAGGAAACTATCAACAAAATGAAGAGACAATCCACAGAATGAACAACAATATTTGCAAACTACCCATTTGACAAGAGATTAATAACCGGAATATATATAAAGACCTCAAACAATAGCAAAAATAATAATAATCCTATTTTAAAAATGAGCAAATGATCTGAACAGACAAAAAAAAAGACATACAAATGGCCAACAGTTATATGAAAAAATGTTCAACATCACAAATCATCAGAGAAATGGAAACCAAAATCACAATTCAATATCATCTCACCCCAGTTAAAATGGCTTATATCAAAAAGATAGGCAAAAACAGATGCTGGCAAAGATGTGGAGAAAGGGGATCCCTCATATGCAGTTGGTGAGAATAAAAATTTGCACAGCCAATATGGAGAAAAGTATGGAGGTTCCTCAAAAAAGTAAAAATATTAATAGAACTTCCATATGATCTACCAATCCCACTGCTGGGTATATATCCAAAAGAAAGAGAGACTAGACTGATGGTTACCAGAGGCTGAAGAAGGGGAGGAGTGAAGGAGAAAGAAAGGCAAAAAAAAGAATACAAATGTATTTATTACCACTGATCTGTACACTTAAAAATGGTAAAGATGGTAAATTATACATGCAGATTTTACAGCAATAAAAAAATTAAAATAAATTTTAAAAAAAGAGAGGATCTCTGAACAGTTACTTACTCCTCTATACGCAACATTCTTGGCTGCTAAGAAAAGTAAAAAAGACAGCATCACTTGGGAGAAAAGGCTTTCAAGGCTATTTTTTGTGAGGAAAAGACATCTCTGTTTCTAAAGAAAACCTACTCTAAGAATCTGAGAAATTCTCATCCAGGTTTGTTTCTCATTTCCAGAGTTTTGCCAGCTCACAGTGAAGGGGGTAGTGGGGCAATTTTAGGTAGATCTATTCCAACAGAGAAAAAGATAGCGCCACAAGAAATGCAGATAGTTTGTTGTCTTCGAGAAACTGTTTAAAATAAATACTAAGTGGAATAAGACTTTTAAAAATATATCATTACAGTCATCCCTTGGTATATGCAGGGGATTAGTTCCAGGACCACAGACATATAACCAAATCTGCACATACTCAAGTCCTGTGGTCAACTCTGCAGAACCTGCCTATACAAAAAGTTGGCCCTCCATATAGGCAGGTTCCACATCCCACAAATACTGTATTTTCAATCTGCATCTAGTTGAAGAAAAACCATGTATAAGTGGACTCACACAGTTCAAACCTGTGTTGTTCAAGAGTCAACTGTATTTTAAGGCACAGCTGTGGATTTCTTCCCCAAGTATTAGTTAAAAGCAAAAGTAAGATTTCCTATAGCATTTTATCAAGGCTGTGGATTTGTACATATTTCAAAACTCATTAAATGAATAAACTACCCATAAATATTCTATAAATTCATATTTCTGAAAGCATGTTCAAATACCTCAGAAAGTAAGCTTTTTCCTTAGTTTTCTGCAAATAGAGACAGTTAATAAAAATCAGTAAAACCAAAGCAATGATAATCCAAAAGGGATATGTACCACTTGCTTTTAACTATTCCTTAAGTAATGAAAAAAGACAAGCTACAGAGCAGTCATAACTTTGCCAGAACCTCAGAGTCTCTGAACAGGAATATCTGTTCTGATTCAGTCCAGTTTTTCCTCTGATCCAGACTGATCAGAAGTGAGATATTACAAATATCAAAGACATTTAACTGTCATAATCCCAAACTCTGAGTCATGACCTTGGAACAGGGATTGAGCCAGACACTCTTAAATTTGTCTTCAAAAATCCCAGTTCCACTCTAAGTCCTCAATTACATTGCAAGACCCAGTTTCCTGATCAGTAAATCACAATTCTATACCTATCCTATCAAATTGCTCTCTAAGGACTAAATAAAAAGAACATTCTATATCAGCACCTGGCCCTTACTAGATACTAGACTAGATCGATTGGCATGTATTATTATTATTATTATTAAAACTCAATGTTAATAATGTAAAGTTTTAGTTTATCCAATCTTTCTTCACTTTTTTATAACTGTGCTGGATTCCTCATAAAGTTTCAACTATAACAGAGAAAAACTAGAGGCATCTAACTTTTTAAAAATGCTATTTGCTAAATAAGATACAGGCATAAGTCATTTTATTGCACTTTGCTTTACTGCATTTCACAAATATTCTAATTTTTACAAATTGAAGGTTTGTGGCAACCACTTAGTGTCTCTGGGTCACATTTTGGTAATTCTTACAATATTTCAAACTTTTTCATTATTACATCTGTTATGGTGATCCGTGATTACTGATCATTTAATGTTACTATTGTAATCGTCTGGGGGCACCACAAACCCTGCCCATATAAGACAGGAAACTTAATCGACAGATGTATGTGTTCTGACTGCTCCACCAACTGGCTATTCCCCAGTCTCTCTCCTTCTCCTTGGGCCTTCCTATTCCTCGAGACACGCTTCAATGAGATCTAAGTTTTCAAGTGAAAAGAAGAGTCACAGATCTCTCACCTTAAAAGCCAGTGAGGAAGACATGTCAAAAGTCAAGATAGGCCAAAAACTAGGCCTCTTGCACCAAACAATCAAATTCTGAATGCAAAGTAAAAGTTCTTGAAGGAAATTAAAAGTGCTACTTCAGTGAAAACAAGAATGATAAGAAAATGAAACAGCCTTTTTGCTGATACAGAGAAAGTTTCAGTGGTCTGGATAGAAGATCAAATCAGCCACAACATTCCCTTAAACCAAAGCCTAATCTAGTGCAAGGTCCTAACTCTCTTCAGTTCTATGAAGGCTGAGAGAGATGAAGAAGCTGCAGAAGAAAAGTTGGAAACTAGCAGAGGTTAGTTCATGAGGTTTAGGAAAGGAGCCATTTCTATAACATAAAAGTCAGCATGTGCTGACATAGAAGCTACAGCAAGTTTTCGAAGATCTAGCCAAAATAAATGATGAAGGTGGCTGCACTAAACAACAGATTTTCCATGTAGATGAAACAGCCTTCTATAGGAAGAAGACTCCATCTAGGACTTTCAAAGCTAGAGAGGAGAACTCAATGCCTGGCATCAAAGCTTCAAAGGACAGGCTGACTCTCTTGCTAGGAGAGCATCACTTACTACAGAGAAATCTTTCATGATTTCACTGATTAGAAGAGTCAATCTAATATGGCAAATTTCATTGCCTTATTTTAAGTAGTTGCCATGGCCACCCTAGCCTGTGGCAACCACTGCCATGATCAGTAAGCTGCTATCAACACTGAGGCAAGACCTTCCACCAGCAAAAAGATTACAACTCACTGAAGGCTCAAATGATCACTAGCATTTTTAAGCAATAAAGCATTTTTTAATTAAGGCATGTACATTTCTTAGACATAAAGCTACTGCACACTTAAAAGACTACAATATAGTATAAACATAATCTTTATATGTACTGAGAAATCAAAAAATTCATGTGATTTGCTTTGTTATGATATTCACTTCATTATGGTAGTCTGGATCTCAACCTGTAATATCTCCAAGGTATGCCCAGTACATTCAAACATTCAGGCTGTTTTAGATTATGGATGTTATGTTTTGGGGGATAAATACCTACAGAAGAAAGAATGGAAAGCTGTATTGTTGCATTTTGCAAACATGTATCCCAGTCTCTTAATGAACCTGAGATTTCTAATCACATGAATTTAATCTAACTAAGATCACACAGCAGATGAGCAACAGACAAAAAAGAAGTTTTATATATCAATGATAATCAAGACTTACAGTGTGTCCCAAAAACATATCCTTCAATCCAAGAAGATAATCTTGGTTCACAAAACTTTATAGTAGAGGTTCAACATAATAAACATGATGCTTGAGGTATTCAGCTCTCCTTAAAGATCACACCTAATCAAACTGGTCAAAGTTAACATTTCTTAGATTTTAAGATCTAATATAACCAAAGATCAAGAGGACATGACTACTAAGTAACTTCCCCCATCTATTTATTCCTAATACATTATCTTTTTTAATCATGTTCCCTAGCTTTCTAGCCACCTCAAGGGAACTCTTAAAAGCACTCCTTAAGTGACAGCCATTATCCTGAAACACAATACCATGCCACATTGTCATCCTTTAGTTACATCAGAAACAAATGTGGTTAGCAAGAGAGTTATCCCTTTCCCTAACAGTTTATTTAAGAATGAAAAATTAAAAAAATAGTCCAAACAGAAAATAACTAATAAATGAGGAAAAAAATTGCCTGAACTAGCAACTCTAGAAGCAAAGAGTTCCATACTCATCCTCAAGTTTCCCCAAAGAGAAAAAGCTGCTCACTCTGATGGTTAGGAGAATCTCTAGAAGAGGCACTTTAGTAACTGAAACAACATTATATCTACACAATAAGCAATAAATAAGCACATGTGACAGAATACATTTAATTATGGAGCCACAAACAAATAGAAAACGTATGAAGAGGAAGTAGCTTTAAAAAGGAGAGGAGAGGTTGCTCAGAGGTAGGTTGTTTAAAAAATTCCACTTACTTTCCACAGGGCCCTACCACACCTAAGAAATCTACAGAGCATTTAGTTCCTAGATACACGCAGGGTCCACTCAGGCATCTTCATGTTTATTATTCCAGATTTTCCAAATGGTAGGTTTATTAGATTTACTGAGATCTTAATTAAGAGAAAGCCTATAAAGTATCTTTTAAACCTAACATAAAATGTATAAAATAATCAAATACAACAGAAGCTACATTCATTCAAATGCGAAATTAGCTCCTCAATTACAACTAAAAATCACACTAAATGTAAAACTATAAGACCAAAGTGTCAAGGTTCAATTTTTAATTCAAATATCATCTCCTGTTGGGAAGAAGAAAAAAATATCTTTAGTAGAGAACATATAATCATATGTACTTCACTTTAGTCAACAGATACAAACTAGAAACACCAAGTAATAAAACTTTTGCATACCAAGTTACTTCCTACACAAGTTCACAGATGAATTCCAAGAAAACAGTGATGGGGAGAACAATATGAATTTCATTAGTATAGCTTTTACTATTTTCAAAATACTTTCACAAAATATAATTAGACCTTTAAAAATTTTAGTTCTGTGAAAAAGAGAGACATTTAATTCCAATCACTTACTAAGCACCTACCAAGTGATGCCAGCCACCCATTAGCCACTGGTGATACGACTAGAGGGGACTAGAGTGACCAACCACCCTGCTTGGCCCAGGACTGATGAGTTTCTTAGGACATGGAACTTTCAGTGCTAAAACAAAGTCCATTCCAGGCAAGCCAGGATGGGTGGTCACCCTAGCAAAAATTAATATGGCATGGACACTGTCTTCAAGGAGCTCACTATTTACTATTATGATTCCCACATTACAGATTTTTTAAAAATGAAGTTCAGCTAAGTTCAATTATTTACCTAAGGTCAAACAGCTAATAAGAGAAACAGAGACTGGAGTAGAAACCAGGTCTTCTAACCCCTAGTCTATACTCTTGTCTCCTATATCATGCCATATCTGAAAAAGAAAACATTTTAAATGAGTTAATTTTTTAAGTATAGAAAATTAAGTATATATACATGATAGAGAAATTTAATACCTCAAGCCACAATCACAGGCTCTACCTTATCTACCATACTTAAAAAGAGCCTAACAAGTTTCATTTTACTCTACAACATTAAACATACATTATTTAGTTAAATCATAATGCCAAAGATTTCAGTTAGGTTTCTCATACTATCCTAGGCTGTTTAATCTTTGTTGTTCTAGATAATGTTTATCATTTTTAGAAGCTGTGTTTAAGTCAGAAATCCTCAGCTTTGAGATTTTCCCAAAATACAAAGTAAATTTAGTCATCTTCTTTGGTTTTATGCTAAGGGGAGAAACGCAAATAAGTAACTTAATCACATACTAGTACAACAAATGGATTCACTTAATTAAAAGGATATCTAAAATAAGTGGCAAGTCTTTCTAACCATTACGATTCCATTGAAAACTTTCAGTCTTTAATCTATCACATCCTTTAAACAGCACTAGAAGTTGGCACAAACAATTCAGCATTATAACTTAGTCTGTTATAACTTTTCTCTGCTTTTCCTACAATTAATGTTAAAATTAACCAAAAACCTTCGAAACACAAAATTTACGTAAGAGAAGACACTTAAAAAGGGTTTTTATTGGTAATTTGAAAAGTTATAAATAAAATGTTAACCGAAATGTAGAATATTAAACATAAACACCACAGAAGTCCTCTTTAACTGCAGTGCATTTTAATAGGAATAAAAAATTTCCTAAAAGGTGGCTGTATACCTAATTTGCTCAAATAACTTCCCCTCTTTTCCCCAAAAAATCTTTACCCCCAAACAGGAATAAGTAAATATCCCTTTATTCATCTTAAAGAATTTCATTTCCTTTTACTAAAGTTTATCATCTATTTACTTCGACCATAGCACCTGCATCAAGCCTGTCATTCCCATAGCCCCTGCCAAGCCCTACACTAAGATATAGCCCAGCCACATATGACCAAACCAGATGGGCCCATCTCATCTAAAGGCAGGCAGTCCACAGGCTAGCCAGCAACCCTTGATGTAATTCATCTCATATAAGAGTTATTGGTTGAGCCAATCAGATTCCCTCACTTAGGAATCTGAAACAGGATATACCAAGAAAATGATGCAGTTAGAAGAAAGAACAAAAGCTAAAATAGACAGAAATACCAAATGAGCTTTGATGATCATTGAGTGTGCCCATTTATAAGCATTTAGGTGTAAAAAGAAGCTATAAGGTAAAGAAAAGACATATTGTACTCAGTAGTAAGTGAAGAAGCTAGAAAGTAGTAAGTTGAAAACACAGCAAATGTATAGAGTAGCTGAGGTAATTCAGTTCTGGAGAACTAGAATGAGACTCACAAACATCTTTTTGCTGACAGTCCCTAGAAGAAGAAACAAGTGATTTAAAAGATGAGATTATAATGCTCAAAACTTAGCAAAGTGGGCAAAGGAATTAGTAATCTCAATTTACACATGAATAAACAAGCCCAGAGAAAAGTCAAAATATACTGCCTCTAAATCATGAAAAAGGGATTGAAATCCAAGTCCTGTAAATCCTAATCTAACACTACTGCTATTTTATTGCACTGTTTTTCTGGGTCATGTCTAAGGCTCCTAACCACGCCCCCAACATGAGCGTACATGCATACAGATACACACACACAAACACACACATACACACACACACCCTTTTAAGAGAAAGATCTGAGTCTTATACATTTTATAAGAATGATCAAGTTGCTGCTTCAACTCAATTGAACATTCCAATGATTTCATACAATTATTGATACAATGCTTGCAAATAGTCTTGTACACACCAAACCAGGAGAGCTAAAAAGGTGATGGATAAATGGAAATACATAAGAAGCATATGGTTCTTTTCTGCTCTTTCCAAAAAGTTTCTCAGAAACAATCCTAGATGATCAATATATATATCAATTACCTGTACCATGTTTAAAAGTTAACAACATCTCAGAGCTACTCAAGTTGGTCTATGGACCAGTGCCAGGCTGTGAACTACTATAGTTCACAATGGGATAAAGAAAGAAATTGAGAATAAGAGTTCAAAAACTGTTATAGCTATCTGATACAACTATAACATTTTACTGTGTTTTTTAAAATATTAGTCTGTAATGGACTGAAAATTTAGGGTAAAAAAAATGTCCTCTACCACAGATAATTTGGAAAGCACTGCTAGACTGTATGAAACAGAATTACTGTGTTTCCATACACAGCCAGATTATAGGAATTTCGCGTGTTATTCAATTGAAATGATACTTCTAACACCTATATTTGTAAATTTAAAAAAAAAATTTGAATAAGCCAGCAATGTAGTAAGAAAACAGTATGCCTACCGCTCAGGAAAGATTTGTAAAATTTGTCCATTAGAGTTGGTTTACTGTATACTACTTACGCATTTGGAAAAATAATCTTTCTATTTTCTTCTAGGCTATAAAGAAATAAAAATTGATACCTTGTGATCAAAAATTCTAACTTAAAGTTAGGTCTTTTGAAAAATGAAAAAAGAAAAAAAGATAAAAATTTTTTAAAGATATGAAACACAGTAGCAGCAAGATGGCTGAATAGAAACCTCCAGAGATTGTCCCTCCAACACAAACACCAAATTCAACAACTATACACGCAAACAAACACCTTCAGAAGAACCAAAAATCAGGTAAGTGATCATACTACCTGGATTTAACATTGTATCAAGGAAAGGGGCAATGAAGAGAGCAGAAAAGACAATCTTGCATTGCCTATGCCAGCCCCCCCACCACCCCCAAAATCCTGCAGCAGTGCCGGCCCACATTCTGCGTGAAGATAGAATCTGTGTGCCTGATGGAGGGAGAATGAAGTGATTGTGGGACTTTGCATTGAAACCCAGGCTGCACTGATACAGGGGAACACAGGACAGGGCAGAATTCTGTCGTTGCCAACAGAAACAGCATTTAGACCAGCCTGGCCAGAGGGACATCCTGTCCCCTGAGACCTGAGTTCTGGCTAGTCCCAACATGGGCTGACAAAAAGCAGCCTGGGGCCTAGACTAAACGTGTAAGGCAGTTGGGCCACAAAGGCTGTAGTCCTTGGGCAATTCCTGTGGCTGTGCTGGCACAGAGCCAGTGGACTTGGGGTGCACACGACCCATTAAGACACCAGTGGTGGTGGCCAAGCCAGTGCCTGTGCCACCCCTCCTCCAACACCAGAGACGGTACAGCTCAGGGCCAGTCTTCTTCCACTTGGAGAAAGGAAAGGGAAGAGTTCAGAGGAGTTTGTTATACAACTTGGGTACCAGCTCAGCCACAGTAAAATAAACAAGAGCAGACCCCTGAAGCCCCTGACTCACTCCAGGCTTAGTTCCTAGATGGCATTTCTGGACCCACCTTGGGCCAAGAGGAAACATGCTGCCCTGAAGGGAAAGACCCAGTCCTGGCAGGATTCACCACTTGCTGACTAAAGAGCCCCTGGGCTTTGAATAATCAACAGAGGTAGCCAGACAACAGTCACCACAGACTTTGGGTGAGACTGGGCTGGCTTCTAGTGTGACCTGGCACTGGTGACCACAAGGAAATGCTCACATCACTCCTCCCCCAACTCCAGCAGCCCAATAAAGACAGTGAGAGAAGAGAGTGAGAGACTTTGCCTGGTCATCCAGGGGTCTCTCATATCTTACCCAAGTCAACCACGGCAGAAGCACCAGGAGTCTGCAAGAGTCACAGCATTACTGGGATTTGGCCACCCCCAGTGCTGATACAGCTGCAGTGAACAATAACTGAGATCACAACACTCAATTCCCTTTAAATATCTGGAAAGCCTCTCAAGAAGGACAGATTCATACAAGCCCAGACAGTGAAGATTAGAATAAATATCTAACTCTTCAATGCCCATACACTGTTGAACAGCCACAAGCATCAGGAATATCCAGGAAAACATGATCTCGCCAAATGAACTAAATAAGGTACCAGTGACCAATCCTGCAGTGATGGAGATACGTGAACTTTCAGACAAAGAATTCAAAATAGCTTCTCCTGAAGAACCTCAGTGAACTTCAAGACAACACAGAGAAGGAAGTCAGAAGCCTATCAGAGAAATTTAACAAAGAGACTGAAATAATTTTTTTAAAAAAAACAAGCAGAAATTCTGAAACTGAATAATTCAATTGACAAACTGAGAAATGCATCAGAGTCTCTAAACAGCAGAATTAACCAAGCAGAAGAAAGAATTAGTGAGCTTGAAAATGGGCTGTTTCAAAATACATACTCAGAAGAGAAAAAAAAAGAATGAAGCATACCTCTAAGATCTGGAAAATATCCTCAAAAGGGCAAATTAAGAGTTAACTGGCCTTAAAGAAGAGGTACAGAGAGAGATTAGAGTAGAAAGTTTACTCAAAGAAATACTAACAGAGAACTTTCCAAACCTAGAGAAAGATTTCAATATTCAGGTACAAGTTACAGAACACAAAACAGATTTAACCCCAACGAGACTACCTCAAGGCATTTAATAATCAAGCTCCCAAAGGTCAGAGATAAAGAAAATGTCCTGAAGCAAGAAAAAAGCAAAAAATAACATATAAAGGAGCTCCAATATGTCTGGCAACAGACTTCTCGGTGGAAACTTTACAGGCCAGGAGAGACTGGCATGACGCATTAAAAGTGCTGAAGGAAAAGAACCTAACCCTAGAACATTATATCCTGCAAAAATATCCTTCAAACAAGAAGAAGAAATAAAGACTTTCCTAAGCAAACAAAAACTGAGCGATTTCATCAACACCAAACCTGTCCTACAAGAAAAGCTAAAAGTTCTTCAATCTGAAAGTAAAGAATGTTAATGAACAATAAGAAATCATCTGAAGCTATACAACTCACTGGTACAGGAAATACACAAACACACAATACTCTATTGCTGTAATTGTGGGGCATAAACCACTTATATCTTGAGTAGGAAGACTAAAAGAGAAACCTATCAAAAATAACTACAATAAATTTTTGAAAGATAGATAATATAAAAAGATTTAAAAATAAATAAAGATAGGGAATACGGAGTTCCCAAAGTATGACAATGGCATAAATGTGGGATGGGTGTGTGCAAGAATATGAGTAGATGTCTACAAAATCAGTACCAAAACACTGATTTAATAATGGCATTGTGTCAAATAAGAAAATTTTCATATTTTTTAAGGATGCAAAGTGAAGCATGTGTGGGTGAAATAACATAGTGCCCAATTTTGTTTTGAAGTACTTCCACAAAAAAAAAGAAAAAAAAGAAAAAAAACAGAAAAGAAGAAGGAAGAAAAGGAAAAAGAAGGACCAGGGGAGGCAGCAACAGTACCATCACCACAACCACAACCACCAGCAACAGCAGCCGTGGCAAAAATCTTGGTAATTGTGGAATCTAGGTCATGGATATGTATTATAATATTCTTCTACTCTTGAATATGTTTGAGATTTTCTTAATAAAAAAGTCAATCAACTTAGCTAGAAATAGTTCTATTTCTGAAAAAAAAATTAAAACTATTTTATCTACAACCTCTTAAAATTTAAAAATAAAAATCCATGTATTTAATATTTTTTTGATGAACTTTAAAAATTATCACCAAGGGAGACACTAAAAAGTTCTTTTAAAAAGAATGTCAGGAAACAATGTAGAGCTGCAATCCCCAACCCCAGGCCTCAGACTGGTATGTGAGTGTGTGTCAGCATGTGGGTATGTGTCCATGGCCTATTAGTAACTAACCTAGCTACACAGCAAGAGGTAAGTGGCAGGGGAGCCAATGAAAAGTTCATCTGTATTTATAGCTGCTCCCCAAAAGCTCCGTCTGCTGTCAGATCAGTGGTGGCATTAGATTCTTATAGGAGCTCCAACCCTACTGTAAACTGCACATGCAAGGGATCCAGGTTGCGCACTCCTTATGAGAATCTAATGCCTGATGATCTGAAGTCTGAGGTGGTGATGCTATAGTGCTGGGGAGCAGCTACAAATACAGATTATCATTAGCAGAGAGGTTTGCACAATAAATGCAATGCGCTTGAATCATCCCGAAACCATCCCACCACCTTCATTCCCTGTCTGTGGAAAAATAGTCTTATATGAAACCATTCCCTGGTGCCAAAAATGTCGGAGACCGCTGATAGAGGTTATTCAAAGTGTAACATCATGCTTATAAGGCACTTGGAGGTTAAAAAAAAAGGGGGGGTCGGGGGACTACATAAATTCACAGAGTCATATTTTTAGCATTTTCCAAAGCTAATAAGAACAAAAGCTAGCAAAGTAGCAGACATGTACCATTTATGATAACTTAAGAGCCTTTAGCTTTGCCATGTGAAGTTTAATTTCCCAAAGTAGTCAATTAGAGCTTGGTAATATCCTCTTTGGTGGATATTCCTTGAAGATATCATGGAAGCCTTTTCTATCAGCTTCCTTTCTTCTTTGTTACCCATGATTCAAGAAGTGGTTTTTTTTTCATTTCCTTTAAGACTTTCAGAGATCATTACTGCTAAAAAATTAGGAGAATACTGTGACAGTAACGTAACACCTAATCAGTATTGTCAAAAATAACTTTTGACAAATTACTGGTTTATAGACATGAACCTAGTCATGTATAATCTTTGATTTCTAAGAATTTAAACAATTGAGTAAAAAGTGAATTCCAAAATATTTTTCATTTAAAAGAAAAATAATATATAATATTCCAACTATTTAACTTTGACATATATATGATTGAAGCAGCATTAAAAGGACTATGCCATAATACCCCTTAGAAAATAAAAATGCTTGAAGTGGGATATTTAATCTATTACTCTTTCAGATAATACTATTCTCTTTAATTTTTTTCTTAAAAAATAGAAAGGCTGGCCAGGCCCAGTGGCTCACATCTGTAATCCTAGCACTTAGGGAGGCCAAGGCAGGAGCATTGCTTGAGGCCAGGAGTTCCACACTGTCTCTACAAAAAATAGACAAATTAGCCAGGCGTGGCAGCATGCGTCCTAGTCACTTGGAAAGCTGAGGCAGGAGAATCACTTGAGTCCCGGAGTCTGAGGTTGCAGTGAGCTATGTTGATGCCACCACACTCTAGCCCAAGTGACAGAGCAAGACTGTCCCCAAAAAAACAAATAAACAAAAAAACCCAAATTTATACTTATTAATTTCTACAAAAAGCTTTGCTTTTTAAAACACATTTGAGGCAAAATTCTAGTTACCAATTTTACAAATTAATACAAATACTCATGATGCTACAGCTTTCCAGTCTTTAACCTGAAAGCTTTGCTTCCTTAGTATTCCTCAAGCTTAATGATAGGAGAGTCATTTTAAATCCCCTCTTTCAGGAAGAGTCCCTTCCTCTTTAGGCTTTCTATTTATTAATAACACTACTAGACATCCACATTGGCAATAATAGCTCTGACAGCAAGAACATTATGACTTTTTAGTCTCTTCTAGCCCAATATCATAAGAGCTACAAATACTACATGGTAGTACACAAAGTACAATAACAAAATATAATATACTTTCATGACACTTAGTATGTATGTGACCCATCACCTAAGAAGAAACTGGCAGAAGAACAAAGATAGAAACGAATGACCCAGATGTCCAGTAGAGGCTCTGAAAAACATATACAGTACAGAAGTAAATCTAGATTAGATCTGAATTACAAATAAGGCAAACTCATAAATGAAATAGGATTACTTTACTCATAAAATAAAAGAGATTGGGTAGTCATTATATATTGTTTCCTGAAAAGTAACATGCCCAATGTGCTGTTATAGTCAGAAAGGCTATAATCATAATAGTAGCCATTAACAGAACCCATATTGGAAACAGAAAAGAAAATACCACCTATTTTGTATTAATATAAAACCATCTCTTGACAAGAGCCAGACAATGCAGGAAAGTGAAATAAAATTATAACGAAGGTAGGGAATGGGGGCCTTCAATATAAAGGTGAATTTATTCAATATTATAAAACTTAGGAATTTTCATCTAGAAAATAATGCTGAAAGGTAACTGGCACAAAATGTACAGATTCAAAGACAAGAGGTAGTGATAGAGAGTGAACATAGACTATTTCACAAATAACAGAATAACAACCAATGAAAACTCCAAAAATTCTAGTTTGGAGGAGAAAATAAAAGAAAATAATTTATAGAGTAGATAATGCCAATAAGTATTTTCTTGACTTCTTATCACAATAATCCTATGAAGAAAAAAATTACTATATATTTTAACATAAATCTAGGGAAGAAAATTAGAGTCCAAAATCCCCTTCCATATGTAATTTTAAAAATGAAGACTGGATTTGGTAAAAAGCATCTTTACCTATTAATTTCATATCTAATCTCTGTGAATTCAATGTTTATTCTAAGTGCTAAACACACACACACAAAAAAAATCACTTAAGTTCACCACTACTAGGAACATTAAATTTAATATGCAATTTCAGACGGTATTATTTGCACTTCCTGTTGCAGTTGTAGGCTTACAGCACCCACAAAATAAACATGCTAACAAAAATAAAATATTCATTCTGAAAAAAAATGTAGATAGGAAGTACTATAACGAAATGTCACCAAATATTAAGCAACGTTTTTATGAAACAGAACAAATATGATGATCTTAAGAAACAGGTTTATAAATACATACTCTAGATCTGCGGTCCCCAACTCCTGGGTCACAGACTGATATTGGTCCACGGCCTGTTAGGAACCAGACCACACAACAGGAGGTGAGTGGTGGGCAAGCAAGTGAGGCTTCATCTGTATTTATTGCCACTCCCCATCACTCACATCACTGACTGAGCTTCACCTCCTGTCAGATCAGCAGCAGCATTAAATTCTCATAGGAGCTCAAACCCTACTGCAAACTGCAAATGTGAGGGATCTATATTGCAGGCTCCTTATGAAAATCTAATGCCTAATGATCTGACGTGGAGCTGAAGTGGTGATGCTAGTACTGGGGAGTGGCTGCAAATACAGATTATCATTAGCAGAGAGGTTTGACTACACAAGGATCATAATAAATCAATTGCTTGCAGACACATATCAAAACCCTATCAGTGATTGGCAAGAGACAAGGTAATAATAATAGAAACAAAGTGCACAATAAATGTAATGCACTTGAACCATCCTGAAACCATCTCCCTGCCCACCCACCCATCCATGGAAAAACTATCTCAATGAAATTGATCCCTGGTGCCAAAAAGGTTGAGGACCACTGCTCTAGATCCTTCCTCACCAATGAGTGAAATAAAGAAGAAACCAAAAATAAGCGAAGGGAATAATTAAGGAATCCTTTACTTATAATCAACACCATTGTAAAAACACAGACCAGTTGCTTACTTTGAAATGATTTATATATTTTAAGGACTCATTATCAATATTTTGGCAAGATTCTGTAATTTCATAGGAATAAGTGGGGGGAAATAACTAATTTCATTCTTAATAAATTATCCTTATCTACGTGAATACATAATGGGATATAGGAAACATTATTTTCTATAGTTGTTCATACCACAATGATGCAAAAGAGTAGGTAGACAAAGACACAGACAAAAAATGGAAAGGAAATCTTATGACAATAAGCTCATCTAGAGCAGGGACTAGATTCAAGTGTCTGCCACATTCAAGGAGCCCCCCAATAAAACCCCTTAGCAGTTAGTAATCTCCAATATTAATGCCTATGACAAGCTATCCTAGTAAACTCTAGCCTGGGCTCTGCCCAGAAAACAAAGCATTCCCTACATAGAGTTCTCTTGATCTTCCTCTGTCATTCCACTATAAATGAGACACAAGAAATAGATGGCAAGAAATTTAGTACTGCCAAAACAAAATCACCTCAATCAAAAGCACACATTAAATGTCTCTAACTTGATACTGTGCTAAATATTGCATAAAGAAGTACAATTTCTGGTTATCTGTACCAGTGAAGAGGAGCTATGGAAAATCAAAATGGACAGATCACGTACTCAGCCAGTTTAGGGTCATGTCCCCAATCTGCACAACAGTGAAACTTGGCTGAAAACCAGAAAAGTAGCCATAACTTAGTTAAGCAATAAAGGGTCCATTCAGTCAACTCAGGAGTTCCCAGCTAGGGGACCCCACAACTCAGTTGCCCTCCAAAGTAGAAATCTGGGCCCTGATTGTAGCTGGGCAACAAAAGTGCTCCAATAAGAGTCAAGAATTGACAAACTGAAAAACAGCAATTTAAAGTACTGTTAAAAAAAAATAAATAAGAATTGAGGAACTAGAATGCCATTGCAATTTTAAAAAGCTCAGAAAAAATATCTATGAAAAAGTCATCTACTTTGTCATTAGAGAATATATTATTCTGCCAACTATTCATAAGAACTTGGGTATACTGAATCTACTAATTTTTGAAGGTAAGGACAACTAGTTAATTTTTGAACCTAAAGAACAAATTTTGAGTTTAAAGTCTTAAAATTGACTTAAAATACTTGAAAAGTACAAGGGCATCATTTTAAAGCAAAGTAGTAAAAAAAAATATAGTGCTCATTTATTTAATTAGTCTAATATTATAGGCCCACATAAAATCTTTTATTCAATATGAATCACTGTATCTTTTATTCAAAAATTTGGTGACTTCATAAATAATACCTAATGGTTCACTTTTACCAAATTTGGAGTACATGTTATATAAAAATTCTAATTAAAGTAACTTGACAAAGAAATAGAAGGTGGGGTAAAGGAACAATATCCAGTTTTTGAAATGAACTCATTAATTTCATAAAATTAATAATTAAAAGTCCATCTGTTTTGAATGTCAATGTAAAACTGCTGGCAGTTCCAGTCAAGGAAATATTAATAAAAATAGTGACCTGAATAAAAGCTAACTGTATCCAGAGTTAGATCCATGGTCTGGGCTTCTTTTTTATTTTGGACAAATTTTATAAATATTAGTAAATTTTATTTATAAAAATTTGGTAAATATTATTTACCCAAGTAAATAAAAGAACGTAGAAACACATTTAACTGTCCTTACATGAATAGAGCAGATTTTTAAAACTTGAATTGATAATCCCTTGTACTTATATGGGAGACTCATTTTACACTCATCATCTTTAGGTTATCTGTCCAAGAATGTTGTCCAGTTTTGCTCCTTCAGAATTTTCTCATATCTTCTGTGGATCCTGCATGATCACCCATTGAAAAACAAGAAGGTGAAAGGAAAAAAAAAACTGTGCAAAAAGAAAAGCCACATGGCCGGGTGCGGTGGCTCACGCCTGTAATCCTAGCACTCTGGGAGGCCGAGGCAGGTGGATCACTCGAGGTCAGGAGTTCGAGACCAGCCTGAGCAAGAGTGAGACCCCGTCTCTACTAAAAATAGAAATAAATTATCTGGCCGACTAAAAATATATATACAAAAAATTAGCTGGGCATGGTGGCACATGTCTGTAGTCCCAGCTACTTGGGAGGCTGAGGCAGTAGGATCGCTTAAGCCCAGGAGTTTGAGGTTGTTGTGAGCTAGGCTGACGCCACAGCACTCACTCTAGCCCGGGCAACAGAGTGAGACTCTGTCTCAAAAAAAAAAGAAAAAAGAAAAGCCATAAAATCACCACACACTCAGAGAACCATTTCTGCTACCACTACTTGGTTACCTTGGGATCACCTTCTCTAGTCTCATCTTTCTCATCTAAAAGAAATAATCTAAAATAATCTTCTAGCCCTAAAAATTCTACAACCATACCTCTCTAGGACCTCACAGCCACCTCCAAAAGTTATAAATGAGATAAACAAAAACTCACATAAGAAGAGTATTTCCAATGTAAGTGCACAAAAGAGAAAGAAATGATTTAGCTCAGCACAAACCAAACTAGAAATCGGTAGGGAAGCAGGTAGAAGCTGACCAAGTAGGCAATAATGTACTGTTCAGTTCATTTAAATAGATTTAATTATTATTCTTTTAGAGTATGGTAACATGGCAAAATAGCAGGTACATCCATTAGTTCAAAAAAAAGAAAACTAAAAAACGATTAAAAAATAATTTTTTGTTTAAATGACTATACATCATGAAACTTATTTTGATGCAATTTAGAAACAAATTAGAACTAGAATGAGTCCAGTACTTACTTTATAGATGAGGACACCAAGCCTCAGAAAGGCTGATCCAGAGCTCTTTCCATGCTATTTCTAATGTCTTTAACATCACCTCCTATAAATTTCAAATTAGTTTCCACATGATAGAAATGAGATTAAGTGAGGAGTGGTTATTATCAAGTTTAAAGCTCAATCCATACATTGAAAATTAGTAAGACTGAGTGCATATCCATGTTTCTATAACAGTAAGTAGGCTAGCATGCTTGCTAAAATCTTGGGTTATGAGCTGTGAGTACTATGAATGGCTGAAGAATGTATCCATGTCTAGATGGATGCGAGGGTCTTCCAAAGAAATGCCTTTAAGTAAAGACCTAAAAGATATTAATAAAATAGAGATAATGAGTAGGAGAAAAGTACATTTTGAGCAGAGGCAACCACATCTTCAAGGGTCCTGGGACAGAAAAAAAGAACTGTTAAAAAACTAAGTATGACTAGGATTGTGAAGATGTGATTGAAAAGGCAGGTAGGAGTCAGATCACAGAGGAAATTCAGGCCTTATCAACATTTTGGATTTATTCTCAACTACTGAAATAGGGGAGGCACTATCAGATTTGCTTTTGGCTACCATGTGAAGAATGAACTGGAAGGGAAACTCCTTTGGAAATGACTATTTTTTCTATTTAAATATTCAGATCTCATTTTGGAATTCATAAAACAATCTGTGGCAGTAAACAGCACAGTAGAGAACTTCTACTAAGTTCCTATATTATGTTATTTAGTTGGTACAGTGATGTTACTTTACCGAATATCCAGGTGATGAACCAAAAATAATAACTTCTATGTAATTAAATTAGTTTTAAGGAATCCAGGAATACTACACTCACATTTATCTGAATCTTTATAACATAAAAGGCTAGAAAAAAATTGTCAATGATTTATCACTACTGATTCAAGTCATCTGAGTAAACATTTCACAATGCCTCATTTCAAATGTTTATTATTACACACTTAACAGAAATTATGCCATAAAGTGTAAGTATATAAGAAAAAGAAAAGACACTATACATAAAAATCAGATATTATAGTTGCAATTATGTGGCAACTCCACATCTCTTTGTCTTTCATAGACTACATAATTAAAAGTTAATTGAATACCTTTCCAAAGAACCTTTTTTTCTGCCAATGTTAGATATAGAACTCTTCCAGTGAAAGAGCAAAAGAAAGTTCTTCCTAGTTATACACTGTCAAGGACAAAAGTCAGACTAATCAAAAGATTCCCACCAAGAACTCCCTGACATCAACTAACATTTCACTGATAATTCAGCAAAAGAATATTCAGTATATACAGCCTTGATCTTTGTGAAATGGCTCATCTGTCAGGGATCTTTCATCTGCCATTCAAAATGACTAATCTGAAAGATGCTGAAAACTATGCAATACAGATTTTCACTTAATAAGGTAATTTTGTAAGCCAAAATCAACTATAATAATACACTATTTACACCTATAAGTTTGGCCTCTAAATATTGTAATTCTATAAAATCAAGATGTGAAGGTATATGCTTTTTAAGATAATCTGAAAGAAAAAATGTTTTATTTTTACTGGGAGTTAAGATGTTTATAAACACATGGTTTAATAATTAGCTTGGGGAAAATGAAGCTAAAACTATCGTAAACAATGAATAATCTTTAAAGAATCTTCAATCATAGGTTAAATATTCTTCTCACATAAATTTTTACATAATTTTATCCCTACCATTCTAGCAAGGTATTATGCTCTAATAAGAACTATCCTAATTTCACCCAGCAATATTTTCAGGCTGATATTATTCTCATTTCCTTGAATAATATCCATACTCCAGGGCCATTTTCTTTCTCATATTCAATATAATGCATGCTTGTATCAAGGTTCCTTTCTTCATATCCTGTCACAGTATCAATCACTGCCTCCTGTCCACTCAATCCACTTTTGATTTATCAGCCACCGTCTTTCTGGACTCCATAACTCGACCCAAACCATTTTAACAAGACATTGACAAATAGCACCCAGTATCACATCAACCTGTTCCACTTAGTAAACTAAAAAACAGTAACTGTGACATCTCTGCATAAGTATTCCATTCTATTCCCCAGACTGATGTATATTAATGAGAAGATGGTATTTGAAATGCTTCTTCCACATCAGCATCTAATATGATCAAATTAGGAAATGGGATGATTTATTAAATTTTGTAGAGCTGAAATATTTCTTTATATCGCTCTATGTGTGGTTTCAGAAAGTGAGCTGTTGCTTTCAATTTTTCTACTGAAGATGTGCCTGCATTTCACAGACGAATTATTGTCTTTAAAAAGATTGCAAGAGGGCAAAATGTTATTAAGCAAATGCTCAGTAAAACAAACTAAATCGGTTTTAAAATTCCTAATTTAATGTAAATCTTGGTTGTTTCACTGAAATTCAGTTTGTGATCTTATTAAGTCATATTTGCATCGTACTGTCTTGCTGTAGGACAGTTTTAAATTTATAGCATTACCAAGCAGCTTCACTTCTTGACTTTTAAGATATGTCCTCAATAAAATAAATAATTTCTCTCTAAGCACACATTTTGTTCTTATTTTCAGATATAAGACAAAATAAAGATCAATAGTTTAATAAAAGAATAAAATAAAAACAAAATCAATTGGATCATTTCTATAATTTTCACAATTAGATGTTTAAATTTGTTTATTAAAGTGCTCCCCAATTTAAAATTCAGTAACTGTTTCATAGGCAGTTTAAACCTTAAACAATAAATTAGTTTTTCATATTATATTTATATATGAAAGAGATATTTAATATGTTCACAATAAAAATCAAAGTGAAAATAAGAAAAAATAAACGTAAAACTAATACTGTCCTTAAAGTCTCTTCTTACCTCATCTTCTATTTCCTAGGCATCTGTATATTCCAGAAGTCAAACTCTATTCATTTTAAAACGAAAAGATTTTGAAGAACAAAATCCACATTTAAGTATATCCCTCGGCTGACATCAGCATTTCTGGACTATATACTCAATAGTTTTCTAATGGAGCTACCAAAGATTTCTTCCTATTCATGGAAAAATTAAAGGATTACAAATAAATTAATTCTAAAGGGGCTCTCACTTTGTTAATTAACTAGAAAATAGCATAAAATTCAATAGAGCAATGCAATGCACAAGTGTTTAAGAAGGAGAAAAACATCACATAAACAAGAAAAGGATAGATCATCCAGTATAAAATTAATTGTGATTCCCAGATATTTACTACTAATATTTTATGTGAATAAGGGTCATCTGTTTGGTCACTTTCATATGAAGTAGAATAGTAATCTTATAATTTTAAAGAGGCTAATCTAATTTTTAAGTTGAAAAAAATTCAGTGTTGTTCATGTTGAAGAAATAACATGAAGAATACTACATTGTTAAAATGCAGTCCCATCTTTCGTTTTAATACTCAAGAAAAGGCACCAGAAAAAATTAGATCATCAGACATGCTATCCTTTCTTCCTTAGACAGATTAAAGACATGGAGAAAATGAGAATTAAATCTTTTTTAAAAGTCTGTTAAACTACCCTTTTAAAAGTTCTGTTAAAATACGATAAAATAGAAGCAAATACACAAGTATGTTCTAGTATGTAACACACAGAATAACTAAAATTAATTTTTAAGAAAACAATATTATTATGCTGATCATTACAGTTGACAGAGTACCTTCAGTACCATTATTTTATTAGATAAATGCATTTTCTGAAATTGTTATACTCCTCTTCCAGTTAATAAATATTTGTTCCTTGTTCTACTTGTAATACCATAATTATTAATACTAATTAAAATTTTCATAATTTTCTCTAATACATAATAATTGATCTCCTCCTTAACACCCTTCACACTTGTAGTCTACGGGATGCACACTTTTAACTCACAAAGTCTTCAAGTTGACTTCTTGATTTAAAAGCAAAATAAAACTCTATCAAAGAAAAAAGATTCATGCAAAAGAGCCCAGAGAGTGAATAATAACGGGAAATATTTGTCTGGGAGTGCCAAGTTCATGACTAAATCTGTCACTTTAAACCACCCAATACTACCTATACACAATAGGTCTTTTGGATATGGCACAATAAACTGTATTATTTCAATGCATGTTAGGCAATAAAAAGAAAATCAAGCTGATCATGGGATCATCAATATATACTAGTGACTAGCAAAGTCAGATAAAAAAATCAAGGGATCACTGAGAACAAAAAAAGATGAAAATGTATTAGAAAATAAACATAATCATCTCAATAATCAAAGAAAAAGCATTTAACAAAAATCAATACTGACTTAGGCTAAAAATTCTCAGCAAACAAGAAATATACAAGAGTTTTCTTCTTCAGTCTTATAAAAAGCAACCACAATAAATTTAAAACTACTATCACATTTAAAGTGAAAAAGTGAATACTTTCCTCCTAAGATAAAGAAGGCAAGAATGCCCACTCTCACCACTTTTCCTCAACATTGACATGGAAGTCCTAGACACTGCAATGAGCCAAGCAAACTAAATGAATGGTACATAGTTCAAAAAAGACAAGTAAACTCTCAATTTTCAAGTATTATAATTGTTTTCATAGACTATCCTAAGGTATCTTCAAAACATCTTCTAAGTAGCAAGGTTACAGGATACAAACTAAATATACAAAAGCATATAAAATGTACAAAACATAATATAAAAAATATACAATATATAAAATCAATTATATATCTATGTGCACATTAAGCATCTATAACCCAAAAATCCAAAATTCAAAATGCTCCAAAAGCCAAAAATTTTTGAGCGCTGACATTGACATTCTAATCATGATGCCACATGTGGAAAAGTCTACATCTGACACCTTTGCTTTCTGATAGTTTAATGTACACAAACTTCGTTTCATGCACAAAGTTATTTAAAATATTATATAAAATTACCTTTAGGCTAAGGTATATATGAAACATAAATAAATTTTGTGTTTAGACTAGGGTCCTATCCCCAAGATATTTCATCATGTATAATGCAAATATTCCAAAATTCAAAAAAATCCAAAATCCAAAACACTTCTAGTCCCAAACATTTCAGATAAGGGATATTTAACCTATATTGGCAACAAATAATTGGAAAATAAAATTCTAAAATAAGTCTATTTTCAATAGTGTCAAAAAATGTGGAAATAAATTTAACAAAAGATATACACTATGGACTGAATTTTATATCCTCCAAAATTCATGTTGAAACCTTAATCCCCAATGTGATGGTATTTTGAGTCCTTTGGAAAATAATGAAATTAGTGGCCTTATAAGAAGAGACAAGAGAAAGTGTGCCTCCCTTCTCTGCTCTCCACCATGTAAGAAGGACACAACAAGATGGCCATCTGTGAACCAGAAAGAGTCCTCATCAGAAACCAAAAATGTTGGCACCCTCATCTCTAACTTCCCAGAATCTAGAACTGTGAGAAATAAATTTATGTTATTAAAGCCACCCAATCTATGGTATATTGTCATAGTTGTCCTAACTGACTAAGGCAATGTGTAAGACCTCTACACTGAAAACTACATAATATTGTTGGGAGATACCAAAGAAAAGGCAAATAAATGAAGAGATACACCATGTTCATAAATTGGAAGACTCAATTTATTATGTAGTCAATTCTCCTATTCTACTGATTCAATGAACTTCCAATCAAAATCCCAGCAGTATTTTTTAAAGAAACTATCAAGCTGGATCTAAAATTTACATGGGAATGTAAACAATAATACCTGATTTCAAGAATTACTATAAAACCACAGTAATCAAAATTGTGTAAGACTGGTGTAAAAATAGAAAGACCAATAGAACCAAATAGACAATCCAAAAATAGAATCACATTCATATAGTCAGTTGGTTTTCAACAGAGGTACCAAGACTATTCAGTAAGAAAATGAAACTACTTAAAAAACAGTGCTAGACCTCCATATGGAAAAAAAATTGAACATACATCCCTATTTTATACCATACACAGAAATTAATTTGAATCATCATTAGGCAAACACCAAAGTAACTGCTGCAGATGAGATCTACTAAGAGATGTTAAAGTTAATAGGTGAAACGATGAGGAGAAGCAGATATTTGCAGTCAGAAATAGTTCTCCAAAGATATCAACCAACTACAAAGGGAAAGATAGTAGCTTTACAGGCAAAACCTAGCACCTTAACCAGATGTTCTAGATTAACATCACCAGTAACATGGCAATATCACAAACCCCTTGATATGTTGCACTAAAGATACATCATTCCTGTAGTATTCTTGCCAAAAATGCACAGCACTTTCTAATCATGAGAAAACATCACACAAATTCAAACTGAGGGACAGTCTACGAAATAAATACTAGGTTCTTCAAAAGTGTCAGGTTCATGAAAGATGAGCAAAGACTAAGGAACTCTCAAAGACCGGAGGAGACTAAAGACAGATAACAACTAAATGCAATGTAGGAGCCTAGAATGGATCCTGAAACTGAAAAAGACTATTATGAGAAAACTGATGAGATTCAAATAAGATCTGTAGTCTGGTTACATACTATATCAATTCTAATGCCCTGCTCTTGATTACTGTACGAAGTGAGGTGGTATGAGGAGTATGAGGAAATTCTGCATTATTTTTTACAACATTTTATTAGTCTAAAATTAGTTTAAAATAAAGGTTAAAAAATGACTGTAAGAAACAAAAACATTAATTTGAGGATGATAGCAAGATGGCAAAATAGGAAGACTCATCCCTCATTCCCCCAAGAGACACTGACAAAACAAAAATATACAAACTGAAATACCTAAATAGAACTTCAGAAAACAGTTTAGAAGTTGTATCATTGCACACAAGTGCAAAGCTTAGTACAGCTGCATTGAATCAGGTAAGAAGAGCCATTTTACTTTACCTGCTTCTTCACAAAGCCAGCAAACCTCAGCTCAGCTCATGGCTTTTGGAGGGAGAGGAGCATGGCACATGCATCCAATGTTCTGGTATTTCAGAGGGCTACCCAAGGGATGGGTTTCAGTCTCGCCGGGAGCACCAATAGAATCAGCATAACATGGATGTCTGAGTGCGCTAAAAGCCAAGAAAGAACAGGAGCAGATTGCTATGGCACCAGAGGGACTGTAGTACCAAAGACAGAGGCTGGGGAGGCTCAGTGCCATCAATAGACACCTAATTTCTTGTGTGTCCCTCAAGGGTGAGAGAGAAGAATGGAGCACAGAATTCCAGCATTCTGGCATTTTAGAGAGCAGCCATAAGGAACAGTATCTGTCTCACCTGTTTAAGGGTGCTGATGGGGGAGCTCGCATATATTGGATGCCTGTAAGCCACTGAGAACAAAGAAGAGGAGGGCAGTTTGCTGCTGTAGCACCAGAGAACCCAAGTACCACAGATATCACAGAGAATAAAAGAACACAAACTCAAAAAAAAAAAAAACCTTCTCTAAATAGGACATTACACAGAAAAGCCCAGATAAAACACATCCTCCAAAAAAGGTTTCACAGGTCCCTAGGAACTCTACCCAGACTGACTGGTGAAGAACTTCCCCTGTAATAAGCCAGTCCATAAAGACTGAGAAAGGTGGATATTCTATCGGCTGTATAAAACTCAGCATGGATGGATGGATGGATAGATAGATAGATAGATAGATAGATAGATAGATAGATTGCAGGGAACACAAACAAGGGAACCTGTCCAAAGAAACAAAATAAATCTCCAGAAACCAACCCCAAAGAAACTGAGATCTATAAAATTACCTGAAAATGAACTGAAAAGAATTGTTGTAACGCTTAAGGACAACTAAACAACATAAGGAAAATGAAGCATGAACAAAACAAGACTATCAACAAAGACAGAAATTACGAGAACCAAGCAGAAATGCTAGAAGTGAAGAATACAATAACTAAATTGAAAAATTCACTAGAGAGGTCAACAGCAAACATGGTCAAGCAGAAGAAACTATCAACAAACACAAAGACAGGTCATCTAAAATTACTGAGTCAGAGGAACAAAAAGAAAGAAGAACAAATAAAAAGTGAAGAAAACCTAAGTGACCAGGGGACTTCATTAAGTAAACCAATATACATATTATGGGAGTCATAGAAGAAGAAGAGAGAGAGAAAGGGACAGAGAGCTTATTTGAAGAAATAATGGTTGAAAATTCCCAAATCTGAGGAAGCAAATTCAAGAAGCTCAAGGGACCCTAACAGGATGAACTGTAAGAGGCCTACACAGACCCATTATAAATCAAACTTGAAAAAGCAAACACAAAAGGAGAATCTTCAAAGCAATAAGAGAAAAGAAATTTGTCATATACAAGGGAGCTTCCATAGTGTTATCAGTGATTTAGCAGTAGAAACCTTACACGCCGGAAGGGAGTCGGGTAACATACTCAAAGTGCTGAAAGAAAAAAACTGTCAAACAAGAATACTAAATCTGACAAAACTGTTCTACAAAACACAAAAGAGAAATAAACACTTTCCCAGATAAACAAAACCTAAGGGAATTTTTCACCACTAGACCTGCCTCATAGGAAATATTAAAAAGAGTTCTATAAGTTAAAATGAAAGGATGCTAGAAAGCAACACAAAACCACACAAAAATATAAAGCTAATTGGTAAAGGTAAATATAATATTGTAACACTGTAATTGTGGCACATAAAGCAATTTTGATTCTGGATTAGAATTTAAAAGACAAAAGCATGAACGATAACAGGAATGATAAAATTCCATTAATGAATACACTAAAATAAATTGTAAATTGTGATGTCAATGAAATAAAATAAGGGTAGTAAGATGTAAAAGACTAGAGTTTTTGTATACAAAGTTATTTGCTATCCGTTTAAAACAGATAATAAGATGTTTCAGGTAAGCCCCATGGTAACCACAAAGGAAATACCTATAGAACATATACAAAAGAAAATAAGAAAGAAATCAAAGCATATTAATACAAAAAATAAAACACAAAAGGAGGCAGCAAGAGAAGAAAAGAGGGATAAAATAGCTACAAGACAGAAAACAATTAATAAATGGCAACAAGTCCTCCCTTATCAGTAGTTACTTTAAATGTACATGGATTAAATTCCCCAAACAAAACAACATATAGGGTAGCTGAATGGATTTTAAAAAAACAAGATGCAACTACAGTATATGTTCTCTGTAAGAGACTCATCTTAGATGTAAAAACACACGTACAATGAAAAAAAAGATGGAAAAAGATAATCCATACAAATGGTAACCAGAAAAGAGCAGAAGTGGCCAAAATTAAACAAAATAAACTGTAAACCAAAGACTGTCAGAAGGGACAAAGAAGATCATTACATATCATAAATAGGTCCATTCTTCAGGAAGATATAATAATTATTAATATATATCCACCTAACATCAGAGTACCCAAATATATGAAGCAAATATTGACAGAATGGAAGGCAGAAATATTTCATAACATAATAATAGCAGGAGATTTCAACATTCCATTTTCAATAATGGATAGGACAAGACAACACATAAATAAGAAAACAGAGGACTTAAACAACATTATAGATCAATTGGACCTAACAGACATAACACAGAACACTCCACTGAACAGCAACAAAATACACATTCTTCTCAAGCACACAAGGAACATCCTCCAGGATAGATTACATGTTAGGCCACAAAACAAGTCACATATACAACGTTTTATATGCATAAAACCCTAAATTTAATAAGACTGAAATCATACCAAATATCTTTTCCAAACACAATGAAATGAAACTATAAATCAATAGCAGTGAGAAAACCATAAAATCCACAATGTGTAAAAACTAAAATACACACTCTTGAACAACCAATGGATCAAAGAAAAAAATCACAAGGGAAATTAGAAAATACTTTGAGACAAATGAAAACACACATATTAAAAGTTATGAGAAGCAGCAAAAACAATACTAAGAGGAAAATTTGTAGCATAAAACCTACATTATAAAAAAAAGAAAAATCTCATATTGACAATCTAACTTTACACCTCAAGGAACTACAAAAAGAAAAACAAACTAAACCAAAAGTAAGCCAAAGAAAGAAAATAATGAAGATTAGAGAAAAAATAAATCAAATGGAGAAAAGAAAAACTTCAGAAAAAAATCAACAAAACGAATAGCTTTTTTAAAAAATCAACAAAGTTGACAAGCACTTAGCTAGATTCGAAAAAAATAAAAGACTCTAATAACTAAAATCAGAAATGAAAGAGACATTACATCAGATGCTGCAAAATTAAAAGGATTATAAGAGACTACTAAGAATGCTAACAAACGGAATAACCTAGAACAATGCATAAATTCCTAGAAACATACAACCTACTAAGACTGAATCATGAAGAAACAGAAAATCTGAACACAACTGTAACTAGTAAGGTGATTGAATCAGCGATCAAAAACCTCCCAATAAACAAAAGCCCAGGAGCAGATGGTTTCTTCAGAGAATTCCACCAAACATTTAAAGAATTAATGCCAATCCTCAAAATCTTCCAAAAATTGAAGAGGAGGGGACACTTCCAAACTCATTTTATGAAGCAAGCATTACCCTGAGACCAAAGCCAGACAAAAATTACACAAAAACTATAGGCCAAATCCCTGATGAATACTGATGTAAAAATCTTCAACAAAATACTGGTAAACTGAATTCAACAGCACATAAAAAAGATCATAAACCATGACCTGATTATACACCTGGGATTTATCTCTGTGATGCACGGACGGTACAACACATAAAAATCAGTGAATATAATACAACAAATTACATTTTTATTTTTATTTTATTTTTAAGACAGGGTCTCACTCTGTTGCCCTGGGTGGAGTGCAGTGGTGTTATCAGAGCTCACTGAAACCTCAAACTCCTGTGCTCAACTGATCTGCCTGCCTCAGCCTCCCAAGTAGAAAGAACTACTACAGGTGTACACCACCACGCCCAGCTAATTTTTTCTATTTTTTGTATAGACGAGGTCTCGCTCTTGCTCAGGCTGGTCTTGAACTCCTGATCTCAAGTAATCCTCCTGCCTCAGCCTCCCAGAGTGCTAGGATTATAGGTGTGAGCCACTACGCCCGGCCTAATACAACACATTAGCAAAATGAAGAACAAAAATCACATGATCACATCAATTGATACAGAAAAAGCATTTAACAAAATTCAACATTCTTTTATGACAAAAACGCTCAATAAACTAGGAATCGAAAGAAACCACCTCAACATAATAAAATTAATATATGAGAAGCCCATAGCCATCATCGTACTCCATGGTGAATAACTGAAAACTTTTCCTTTAAGATCAGGAAGAAGACCAGAATGCCCACTCTCAACACTTCATTCAGCATAGCGCCAAAGTCCTAGCCAACAAAAAGATATAAAAGGCATCTACAAATTGAGGGGAAAAAAGTAAAATTATCTATGGTCACAGATGACATAATCTTATATGTATAAAACTCTAAAGATTTATACATATACACTCATAAACTATTAGATCTAATAAATGAATTCAGCAAAGTTGCAGGACACAAAAACAATACTCATCAGTTGTGTTTCTTTAACAATAAGCAGTGAAATTAAGAAAATTATCCCATTTACAGCAGCATCAAAAAGAATAAAATGCTTAAGACTTTTACACTGAAGACTACAAAACACTGCTGAAAGAATTTAGAGAAGACACAATTAAATGGAAAACACCCCTTGTTCATGGATTGGATGACCTAAAATGGCTAAAATGTCCATAACTGCCCAAAGCAATTAACATATTCCATGCAATCTCTATCAAAATCCCAATGACATTTTTTTCAGAAACAGAAAATGAAATCCTAAAATTCATATGGAATCTGATGGAAAGGACTCCAACTAGTCAAAATAATCTACAAAGCCAAAGGCCTTAAATTTACTGACTGCAAAACATATTACAAAGCTACAGTAATCAAACCAGTATGGTACTGGCATAAAGACAGCCATATATACCAATGGAACAGGATAGAGGTCCCAGAAATAAATCTTCCAGTATATGGTAAAATTATCTTTGACAAGGTGCTAAGACTATAAGATGGGTAGAAGCTACTTTCTTCAATAATTGGTGAGAAAACTGGATATCTATCTATATCCAAAAGAATAAAGTTGGACCCTGATCTTATACCACACACAAAAATTAATTCAAAGGCCAGGTGCAACTGGCTCATGCCTATAATCCTGACACTCTGGGAGGCTGAGGTGGGAGGATTGCTTGAGGTCAGGAGTTCAAGACTAGCCTAAGCAAGAGTGAGACCCCATCTCTACCCAAAATAGAAAAAGTTAGCTGGGCATGGTGGTGTACACCTATAGTTCTTGCTACTTGGGAGGCTGAGGCAGGAGGATCACTTGAGCCTAAGAGTTTGAGGTTGCAGTGAGCTATGATGATGCCATTGCACTCTAGCCAGGGCAACAGAGCAAGATTCTGTCTCAAAAAAAAAAAAAAAAAAAAACTTCAGAATAAAGACCTGAACGTAAAACCATAAAACTCCTAGAAAAAATGAGGGAGAAAAAGCCTCTTGATATTGGAATGGGCAATGTCATGTCTTAGATATGACACCAAAAGCACAGGTACCAAAAGCAAAAATAGACATCTTGAGCTACATCAAATCTTCTGTGCAGCAAAGGGAACAATCAACAGATTTTAAAAAGCAACCTACAGAATGGGAGAAATTATGTGCAATGTATATACGAGATAAGTGGTTAATATCCAGAACATATAAAGAAGTTCTACAACTCAATAAAAAACAAATAGGCCAGCATGGTGGCTCACACCTGTAATCCTAGCACTTTGGAAAGCGAAGGCAGGAGGATTGCTTGAGTTCAGGAGTTCAAGACCAGCCTGACCAAGAGATCCTGTCTCTATAAGAAATAGAAAAATTAGCTGGGGATGGTGGTAGGTGCCTATAGTCCCAGCTACTCAGGAGGCTGAGGCAGGAGGATCACTTGAATCCAGGAGTTTGAGGTTGCAGTGAACTATGATGATGCTACAACTCTCTAAGCCAGGCGACAGAGCAAAATTCTTTCTCATAAATAAGTAAATAAAAAATAAATAACCCAATTAAAAAATGGACAAAGGACTTGAAAAGACATTTCTCCAAAGAAGATATAGAAATGGCCAACAAACATATGGCCAAAAAACATATGAAAAAAAGAGGCTCAACATCACTAATCATCAGAAAAATGCAAACCAAAAAAACACAGTGAGATATCACCCACTAGGATGGTCACTCTCAAACAAATAAATAAAAAGTGTTGGCAAAGATGTGGAGAAACTGGAACCTTTGCACACTATTAGTGAGATTATAAAATGGTCTGGCTGCTATAGAAAACAGTATAGAAAACTGCCTATGGAAAACAGTCCTCAAAAAATTAAAAATACCAACTACCATATGATGATCCACTTCTGGATCCCACTTCTGGGTGGGATTCAGTTCCAAGAGAATTGAAAGCAGGGTCTTGGAGAGATGTTTACGTACCATGTTCAGTGAAGCATTATTCACAATAGCCAAGACATGGAATCAACCTAAGTGTTGATCAGTGTATGAATGGATAAAGAAAATATGGTGTGTGTGTGTATATATATATGTGTATATATACATATATATATATATACATATATATATATGTATATATACACATACATACAAAGGAATATTATTCAGCCTTAAAAAATAAGGAAATTTTGTCATATGCTGCAACATGAATGAATCTTAAAGATATTATGATAAGTAAAATAGAAATAAGCTAACCATAAAACAACAAATATTGCATGATTCCACTTATATGAGGTATCTAACATAATCAGACTAATAGAAAAAGGAGTAGAATGGCAGTTGCCAGAGGCTGCGGTCAGGGGGAATGGGGAATTGTTGCTCAATGGGTAGTGAGTCATGCGAGATGAAAAAGTTCTAGAGAACTATTGTATTAATACAACAATGTACACATGGTTAACAATACTATAATATACACTTAAAAATTAAGAGAGTAAATTCACGTTTTTTACCACCATAAAAAAATTAATTTGAGATACACAATAGATATAAACATAAAAGCTTTAAACTATAACTGCAAATTAAAAACCATAAGATACCTCTACACACTCATCAGTCTGGCTAAAATGAAAAGACTAACAACACCAAGTATTGGTGAGATTGTACATAACTGGAACTCTCATACAATGTTGTTGGAAATATAAAATGACAAAGCCACTTTAGACAACCGTTTGGAAAACTATCTGGCTGTTTCTTGTAAAACTAAACAGATACCTACCCTAGACTGAGAATTTCTACTACTAGGTTATTTACTTAAGAGAAATGAATACAAATATTCTTGAAAAGAGCTGTAAAACAAATGTTTATAGCAGCTTTATTCATGATAGCCAAGCCCAGAAACATTCAAAGCATCCATCGATAGGAAAATATATTAACTGTGGCATATACACTACTCAGTAATAAAAAGGAACAAGGTATTGATACACAGATGAAAGCATTATGCTAAGTCAAAGAAGCCATATGAAAAAGATTACTACTATATAATTACATCTACATAAAATTTTAGAAAAAATGCGATTTATCTATAAAATAGAATACTACTCAACAATGAAAAGAAATGAACTACTGACACACGCACCATGGATGAAACTCGTAAGTATCAAGCTGAATTTTTTAAAAAAGCTTTAAACAAAAAGTTACATGTTGTATGATTTCATTCACATGAAAACTGATCTATGGCAGAAAAAAATCACAACTATGGATACCTCTGAGGGGCTTACAAGCCAGGATTAACTGAGAAGGTTATGAGGGAGATTTCTGGGGTAAGAGTAATGTTCTATATTTTGCATTGTCAAAGCTCAGCAAATGTATGCTTAGAATTCATTCATTTCATTATATATAAATTTTGCCTCAAAACAAAATATTGTCAAAGTTTTTGCATTCGAAAAAACACTAAAATCTACTTCGTGATAAGTATGCTGAAGTATTTAAGGAGAAAGCATACTACTGATTTCTGCAACTGAAAATGCATCCAAAAATTAAGATTAATGCATAGAGAGAGGAATAAATGAATAGATACAAGCTAAAGTAAAACGTTAATGATAATATCTAGGTGGTACATACATGGGTACACTGTAAAATTCTTTCAACTTTGCTATATGCTTGAAATTTTTCATAATTATATCCTAGGAAAAAAATCTATGAGATAAATTTGAAGCAGTGATTAAAGGAAAATCCATAACCCTAAACACTTATATCAACAGAAATTAAGTATAAATATAAAAAAATAAAATTCCCAGCTCAAAAGACTAGAAAAAGAATCATAAAATAAACCACAGGAAAGCACAAAACAGGAAATAATAAGATTAAAAGCAATAATAAGACAGATAATAGAAAAACAGATCTAATTAACAAATCAAAATTAATTTTTTTAAAAAATTAACAAAATAGTGAACTCACTAGCTAACTTAAATGGGAGAAAGCATAAATATACCACACAATAAATGACAAGAGGAAAATAAGCATTAAAACAGGAGAGAAGCAAATTTTAAATCATTAGGGACAAGCAAATAAATTTTTAAATGTATAGTAGAAAAATACAGTTTACCAAATTAAACCTGTAAGAAATAGCAAGTTTAAACTAACCAATTTCTCTTGAGGAAATAAAGTTACACCAAGCCAGGATAGTTTCACAAATGTATCAAAACTTCAAAGACTAGATACTCCTTAGGGTATACAAACTGTTCCAGAGCGTGAAAAATAAAGGAAAACTTCCCAACCCTTTTTGTGAAACAAGGATAATGCTGATACTCAAATTTAATAAAGATAGTAAAAAAAGTAAAATGACAGACCAATATCACATATGACTATCTATGTAAAAGTACTAAATTTAAAAATTAGTGAACAGAATCCCATGCCACAAGAAAATATAACAAGATCAAGTGAGATTTATTCCAGAAATGCAATATTGGTTCTTCAATAGATGTAAGAGTAAAAAATCATACGACTATATTCACAGATGATGGCAAAGCCTTGGAGAAAATTCAATATCCAGTCCTGAAAAAAACAAAACCAAAGAAACACTAAGATGTACCCTTCTTAACACAACAAAATATATACACTTTGATCCTAGAGCCAGCATTATTTATTAATGGGCAAGCATTAGAGGCATATTCAATAAAATCAGATAGAAGACAATGATGCATATCACTATTGTACTGGAGGTAAAAGCCAATGCAATTAGATAAGAGAAATCAAATGAAAGAATAAGAATTAGTAAAGAACGGAAACTATGTCTATAAGCAGATGATATGATAAACTCTAGAGAATCACTGATAAAACTAATTCAAACAATAAAAATAACTGCATAACGTAAGAAGACAAAATTAACATATGGTTCTATAGGTTTCACACACAGAAACAGTAACTAGTTAGATATTATAATGATGGAGAAAACCCCATTTATAACAGCATTAAGAAGCTGAAATACTTTGAAATAAACTTAGCAAGAAATCAGCAAAACTTTATATGAGGAAAACTTTAAAACACTTCTGAATCACCAAAAAAACTGGACTAGAAAAAAAATGATTAATCATCCTTTTGCTCTGAAATAGAACAACTCAACATGATAAAGATATTCTCTTTAATTTATAAATTTGATTAAAATCCCAATAAAAACAACAACAAGCTTTTTTACTCAACCTAGACAAATTAATACTAAAGTTTTTATGAAAAAATAAACAGTTCATATGTAAAGAATAGCCAGTCAAACATTGTGGGGGGAAAGCTGAAAGGAAAAGGGGAGACTACTCCTGCCCAACATTAAAAATACTATAAAGTCTCTGTAATTGTAGGTATGACTAATGTATAAATGGACAAGCAGGTCAGTGGAAGAGAGATAAAGTGAAGAAAAAGACCCAAGGATAAAAAAAATGAAAATTAAAACAACACTAAAATACCATTTCTCATCCATGAGATTGGCAAACATTTCAAAATATGACAACACCTTCTGCTGGCGATGCTACGGGGAAACACGACTCTCATAAATTACTAACAGGAATTTGGCAATTTCTAACAAAGCTACAAACATATATACCTTTTTTGTTTGTTTGTTTGTTTTTTGAGACAGAGTCTCACTCTGTTGCCCAGGCTAGAGTGCCGTGGCGTCAGCCTTGCTCACAGCAACCTCAAACTCCTGGGCTCAAGCGATCCTCCTGCCTCAGCCTCCCACGTAGCTAGGACTACAGGCATGCACCACCATGCCCGGCTAATTTTTCTATATATATTTTTAGCTGTCCCTATGATTTCTTTCTATTTTTAGTAGAGACAGGGTCTCGCTCTTGCTCAGGCTGGTCTCGAACTCCTGAGCTCAATCTGCCCGACTCAGCCTCCCAGAGTGCTAGGATTACAGGTGTGAGCCACCACGCCCGGCCACATATGTACCTTTTGATCCAGCAATCTTAGTAGTTTCCTCTGAAAGCACACCTCCAACAGTAAAACATACTCACACGTGAAGTTATTCATGGCAGCTTTTCAGTAACTGCAAAATATTGGCTATATCTTTAATGTCCATACCTAGAAGAGTGCCTAAACAAACTGTGATACATCCACATAATGGAGTACTAAGCAGCTATTGAAAAAAGATCTCTATAAATTGATATAGAGTAGTTTCCAAGATATATTGATAAACAAAAAAAGCAAAGTGCAAAAGAATATCTAGAGTATGCCATAGATATAACTACTCCTCTGTTTTAAAAGAAACACATGAAGGTCAAACCACTAACTAATAATTCTGGCTACCTAAAAGGGTAGGCAGACACAGGATAGAAGTGAGAAGGGGAATGATACTTCCCTGAGTACACCTTTTAATATGGTAGTATCTTGTAGAACCACATTAATGTTTCACATACTATTTTATTTATTCACATACTATTATTTTAAACAGAAAGAGAAAGAAAAAGAAAATCAAAAAGCGTAGACGGATAAAAAACTTGAAGTATAAAAAGAAGCAAACCTAATGTGCCTAACTCTTTCAGAATGAAGACACTAAACTAACCATACTGAAAGGATGGGTGGGGGTTTGGGTGCAGACCGAGATGCTCTCAGGATAAAGATAAAAAGAACCATAAAAAATATCGAATTCTAAATTGTAAGTTTGTTTCTCACAGTGGTATGTATCAGCAATTCTAATTGCTGATACATACTTTCTACTTTCTACATATTCTATAATTAAACAAATAAGTAAATATACTGTGAATAATAGGTTTCTCACTGTTGGAGAAGGAAGTGATAAGGTACATGTCACAACCTGAATACTTCAAGAACATTAAAAAATATATTAAAATGCATAATCACCAATTGAATCTATAACTTATCCATGGAAGCTGCTATAAACTTCAAACATTTGACTTCCCCCCTCGTGCCATTCCCCGGAACACGCTTCATCTTTAAATTATTATTTATACATCTAACAAGAAAGTTTACTGAAAATATTTGACTTTTCAAGACAGAAATCACTCTTTCCTACTGAAAAGCACAGAGATCATTAACACACTTTCAGATTTAAAATCATATAGTACTTTTTCTTTGAAAAACTACTTTCATCTTTTCTATCTAAATTAACACCTTGATTAAACTGTTCAAGAAATGAGTCAACTTTCTTATTAAATCAAGAGTAACCTAGAAAGTGTTTTGGTTTAACCACTTTGAAGAATAAATTTCTAAAATATATTTTCCAAAATAATATAATGTATAGCACATGAATAATGTAATTCTTCAAAATTTGAAACTTTTCAGTGTCTCCAGATTATTTAGTTATTAAAGTTAAATGCAGGAGGTTGAGAAGTTGCTGTTTTGAATAAACCTCTAAACTTGTTTCCTCATATACAAAAGGTGTTACCCTACATGATAGCCTGACAGAGTTACAAAGCTCAATTACAAAATGCATGTGTGCTGGATTATCTATTATTGACTAAATATCACTGCCTCTCCTTTTAAGGTCTTCCTTGCATAACAAAGACAAAGAAAGTAACTACATTTCCAGATTCCCCTCTGGAAGAAGTTGTAGGTAGACACTTGGGCAGAGAAGCAGCTTCCAAGTGGGTAGTTTCTTCAGAACCATCCACTTTTGTGCTACCAATTTAGAGAGTTCTTAAGATTTTCACTGACTTCTGAGAAAACAACTTCCACGCTTCAGGCTGAAATAATCAATGACAGCTTCCCTAACCTTCACTCCCTGAGCCTTTCCAAAAGTTAGTATAATCCCTTAATTCCCTGTGTTAAAACCCTCATACTTTGGTTTTCAGAACCAAACCCTCATTGACTGATACATGTGAAAATACTCTATAAACTGAAAAAGAACGTATTTCTTTAGTATTTTATTAAATAGTATTTCTATTCCCACTGATAGGAAATTTTAATTGAAGTTACTTTCTGGTAATCAGCATCTTTTTAGACAAATTAATACATCCAAAATAAAGCCTTCCTTCTACAAATCAATAAAATAAAACTTTTCCTTGTTACAAAAATCAGCTCTCTACCTAACTTCATTTCGACAAGTAATCATTCACAGAATCAACATATGTTTAATGAGCAAGGCATTATGGTAGTTACCAAGAGATTCCCACACAAAAGTTTACAATATATGAGAATAACAAAAATAAAATATTCATAATATAACTGTTACAAATCAGGAACCACATGCAATGCATCAGCAAAAGGATGGATTAAATTTGACTTAGGGAAGAAAAAGTAAAAATCAAAAATGGATTTAAGGAAGAGGAGAATTAAAAGTTAAATAGAACCTGGCCGGGCAAGGTGGCTCACACCTGTAATCCTAGCACTCTGGGAGGCCGAGGCGGGTGGATCATTTGAGCTCAGGAGTTCGAGACCACCCTGAGCAAGAGACCCCGTCTCTACTAAAAATAGAAAGAAATTATCTGGCCAACTAAAATATATATAGAAAAAATTAGCCAGGCATTGTGACTCATGCCTGTCGTCCCAGCTCCTCGGGAGGCTGAGGCAGAAGGATCGCTTAAGCCCAGGAGTTTGAGGTTGCTGTGAGCTAGGCTGACGCCATGGCACTCACTCTAGCCCGGGCAACACAGCGAGACTCTGTCTCAAAAAAAAAAAAAAAAAAGTTAACTAGAACTTGAAAGTAAAGGGTAGGAAGAATTCTCAAAGTAGAGATAATGGCAAGAAACTGAAAGAAAACATGCTCAAAGAAACAAAGCTTGCAACTCTGGAGCTTGTACGGACAACAAAGGTATGTAAGACAGAGTTGTTTACACATGGAATGTGTAAAAAGGAGAGGGGACTGATGCCAAATAATACAAGGCCAGAAAAGCTAAACATTTAGACTTCACTGCTATTATCCAACTTCAGACTCAGAGAGAGAACTATAAAATTTTGTGCCTACATGACAACATCAGGCTGCTAACCTGCCTCCCCAATTAGAGCCTAAGAGTATGCAGAACTAGAGAAAAGAAACTAATCTTCCTAAAATTCTCTTTGTATCCTTTTTTATCCTAACACACTCCTATTCAAAAACTTTCAATAATTTCTGAATGCACTCAAGTCCCTCAATACCGTGGTCCCCATCCTATTAAATTGTATTTTCTACCATTGTCCAAAATGGACAACTTTCTCCAAATAAACTATTCTCTGTATTGACCCCTGAGCAAGGCCGGAAAATGCAAGTGCAGTGACACTGTGAATTAGTCTGCCCAGGCTGCCATAAGAAACACCATACACTGGATAGCTTAAACAACAGAAATTTATTTTTTCATAGTTTGGAGGCTAGAAGTATAAGATCAAAGTGCCAGTCAATTTGGTTCCTGGTGAAGAGTCTCTTCTGGTCTTATAGATGGCCTTTCCTCTTAGCACGCAGAGAGAGGGATCTTTGTCTTCCTCTTCTGATAACGGTACCAACCCTATCGGATTAGGACCCCAACATTATAACTTCATTTAACCTTAATTACCTCCATTTGCCCAATCTCCAAATACAGCCACAATGGGAGTTGGGGTTTCAACATATGAATTTTGAGAGGGACACAAATATTCACTCCATAACATACCATGTTATTTCTGAGGCTAGACCTAAAGAGATTTTTCAGCTTCTGCTCTTACCCTCTTGAAATACTCCCACCATCATATAAAAAAGCTCAGCCTGGCCTACTAGAGAATAAGAAGCCACATACACTTCAGCCAACAGCCTGCATCAAATACCAGATATATAAGTGAGGCCACACTGGACCATCCAGTTCCAATCTAGCTGTCAGACAACTACAGTCGCACCTAACCCCAGGTGAGGCAAGCAGAATTGCCAGTTGAGCTCAGTCTAAATTGTACAATTGTGAGAAAAATAAATGATTGTTGGTTTACATCACTAAATTTGGGAACAGTTTCTTACAAACCAGTAAATACCTGTTAAGACATACCTTCTTGTTCTGCTTTTTGACCTAGACCTTTGAACTCTATAGGATTTCCCTCGACCCCTTGAACGACTTCGACTTCGTTTTCTTCTAGAGCCATAAGAAGAGCTACTGCTTGATCGATGTCTGCGTCTGAAATAAAATACAATCAAAGATAACTACTATAAAAATTTTTTGTTATGGGCTTTAAGGAGAAATCTTCTAGATCCTAAAGAATCATCTCATTTTTACTATGTTCTTGCTCTTTCCCTAAAGCAAATAGAAATAAATTAAAATGTTATTTCTCTTGAAAAGTCAGATGACTGATTCATAATTGAGTGACTGGATCAGCTACTAATTAAGGCACTATGAATCTTACAATCTTTCCAAATATCATCAGATAATATGGTATGAGAACTACAGCGGTTTATATATACTTGCCTACAAAGAAGAGACAAAGGTTAAGAACACTAGACCCATGGACTGGGTAAAAAAAGCCTTGTGTTGGGACTTAACACTCATAAATAACTATTAAAAGAAAAATGTTTTATCCAGCAAAATTAAAAAAACAAAAATATATAAACTGTAAAAAGTATTACCCTCATTATTGAATAAATAAAAATTATAAAAATCACCTTCTGTCATAAGAATGTGAACGAGGCTGAAGATCTCTGGACCAAGATCTTGACTTTGATCTTGACTTCCTTCCACCTTTCTTTCGGCTGTATGTTCTACCATCTGAAGAACTGCTCGATGATGACCGTCTATGGTGTTTCTTTTTTCTCTTGCTTCTGCTTTCTTCTTCAGTATCTGATGACCGGCGTCCCATTTCTTTAAGCTTAAGTTCAAAGAAAATTATTTCTAACATAGCAGCACAATGGGTGAAATTCAATATACTAATTTTTATAAAACTTTATAAAAATTTAAAAAGCCTTATTTAAAGTAAAATTTTTAATCCTACTGGCTTCTTGACATGAGAACAGTTTTATACCAATTTTCTGATATTTTAAGCTGCATTTATTATTAATTATATGATATTATATTTAGTAATTGACCACCTATTCCTTTATTCTCACATTTCCTGAAGACAAAAGATATTTTACTATCTCACAGCTACATTTTCCTAACAGAAAATTCTAAATTTTAAATGGATAAGACCTCATTAGTCATCAACAAAGTACAACTGAAACAATGCACTATAATCATTTCACTTGTGAAATTTAGGGAAGAAATATTAACTAAAGTACTAAAATTGATAAGGTTATTGTGAAGTCAGTCAACCCTTAACACACTACTACTGCCTATATAAAGTGGTAGTATAATCCTTTTAGAAAACAATTAAGCAATTATTTAAAGAAAAAGCCACAAAAATGTTGATGGTTTTTTGACAGAGCAATCTTACTCTAGGAATGTATCTGAAAAAAAATTTTAAAGAGGGACATATTCATGTAGATATTCATTATAGCATTATCACAACTGTACCCACTAAGACTATAATTTAAGAAAATACTTATATGTGAATAAGAATAAAAATAAAATTGATAATTTTAACCAATGAAATATAATTTTTCATAATATAAAACATATTTTTCCTTTTTTTAAACTATTTCTATATAGTTATGGTAGCATTTGAGCATTTAGCATACAAAGGGAATAAAGAGAAATAGAACCAAAGGTTTTTATATTTACAAATTAATTTATATGATGAGGAGCTTAGTGGCCTTAAAGTTAATTTTTGGATTTTCATAGGCAATACTTTTTTAAATTAAAAAAGTTATTAGCTATCTTCCAAAGTCATATAAAAACAGGATCCATTCTATACAAAGATTTAGATGAAATAAATAAAACGCCTTCTTTAATATTTATTCAAAATAAGTTAAATGTCATTAGCATACACAAATTAATATGTTAAATTACTACTTTGCTTTCAGAATCATTAGGTGAGCCAGTCCCTCCTTGATTCCAGTGCTGATACCAGTTGAAAAATTTTTGTTAAGACTCAATTCGAAACTTTAAGCTATCTACCTAGAGCCAGAATTAAAGACTTTTAAATGTAGCTCTGAACCTCCAAGTTATTCAAGTGTAACATTTTACACCTTAACAAAACAATGGGAAGACTTTGTTCTGAAACACTAAGCAAATCACTGACATATCTAAGCCAATTTCCTCATTGAAAAATGAAACTGCAATGAATAAAAAATCACCATAATCCTCTCCGGTTTTAAATTACTATGATTATGAAAGTATATATATACACTATCTCTATATATATGCATACTTACATATTTAAAGTATTTATGTACATACATATATATTAAAACATGTATATATTTTATACCCATTATATATATATACATGTGTATAAATATATCCACATATCCATGTATATGTATGTGTATATTTTATATATGTCCATTAATGAATATGTACACAGGCTGGGTACAGTGTCTCATGCCTAGCACTTTAGAAGGCAGAGTCAGGATAATCGCTTGAGACCAGGAGTTTCAGACCAACCTCAGCAACATTGCAAGACCCCTATCTCCACAAAAAAAAAAAAAAAAAATAGCCAGGCCTGGTACCTATAGTCACTGTAGTCCCAGCTACTCAGGAGGCTAAGGCAGAAGGATCACTTGAGGCCAGGAGTTTTGAGGTTACAGTGAGCTATGATGATGCCACTGCACTCTAGCCCCAGCAACAGAGGCCCTGCCTCAAAGAAATAAAAAGATAAAAAATAAACAACTATGTACACAATTGAGTGATAATGATAATCTAAGTTCTCTTATTTCCTTGCTTTTTCTTCCTTTCTTGTTTTCACCTTTAAGAACTGAAGAATTTTCTTTACCCACAAATGACCATTTAAATTGAGTTTTTATTACCTTGTTATATCTTGTTTAAAAAACACTAAAATAATATTAAAGAAATAAAAAATATAAATTCACAAGGATAAGACTAAAAGAAAAAACAACAGGAACAGTAGACAAGATATGTCAACAAATTTTTAGCAAATGGAAAACACATGGATGATTTAGAGCTAAGAAAAAGTAATACCAAGCAATTGCAGAGAATTCCAACCAAAAAAAAGCCAATTCACATAACAAAAAATTAGAAAGGATCAGGAATTTGAGACACAAGATACCAGAGCAGGTACAAGGAGGCATGAAACTATTAATAACAGGGCAATTGACTGAATTTCTGTAGAAGTGGTTAGTTTCCCTGGTTCCCTCCCCCATTCTATCCAGCCAGGTGATTACTATTCCCCAATCCCAACAACAGAGGAGATTTACTTTGGGAGGGAAAAAAATGAATCAAAGAAGCCACCAAGTCCAAGGACATAGTAAAAAAAGGGCAAAGAGATGCCAAAATAAAAGTTAAAGAGATGAAATAAAAGTCTACAATCCATAGCCCTCTTCACGCTTAGATGCAAGAATTCTGAAGTCAGTGTATGTCGTAGAAAGGAAATTAGTGGAGTCATGAATTTCTGCAAAAAGTGAACAGTACCTAAGAAAAGATACATAAGTAGTTGAGGGGCCTTCCAAGAAACGGCCCGGCTCCCACCTAATCACCTTATAATAAAGCCCACCAGTTGACAAGCTCAAACTTTAAACACAGCAAACTTTTCTCTGTTAACTTTTTTCTGTTATATTTTTGCTGAATAAACAACAAAAGATAACTAAACATGTGATGAAAGCCTTCATCATAAAAGACAGAAGCCAAAACAGAAAGAAAAAAAACCAACTCACAGTAAACCAAGAACGTACGGAAAAAAAACTTCAAGAACAAAAATCACAGTTAATGTCCTCAAACAAGATAATCCAGCAAACAAGAAGAGGAGGAACATTCAGAGAATAGGAGAGAGAGCTTGAAATTTAAACAAATGATAAACAATTTTTGTAAAACACAGTAAAGTTTGGAAAAGAAGGTTAAAGGCTTCACACAGAGTTGAAAGAAAAAGAGACAAAGATTTAAAAAAATAGGTAAAAACGGATCAATCCAGGACGTCCAATATCCAATTGATATGCATTCCATTAAAAAAGAATAGAGGAAAAGAGATGAAGGAAAATTATCCAAAAAAATGAATCAAAAGTATTTCCAGAATTGAAAGAAATGAATTGCCCTAAGTCCCCAGGACAACGAATTTTTTTAAAAGATTTATACCATAAAAAAAAAAATCTCATAAAAAAAAAAAAATCATACACCAGGAACATAGAGAAGATCCTAGAAATTTCTAAAGAGAAAAAAGATAGGGGAAACAATTAAAAGCATAGGGGTTTTCATAACACAGAAAACAATGGAGACTCACCTTCAAAATTCTGAGAGAAAATGGTTTTCATCCTAGAATCTACATCCAGCCACATCATTGCTCTAGTATGAGATTAGAAAAAAAGACACTGGCCAGAAGTGGTGGCTCATGCCTATGATCCTAGCACTCCGGGAGGCCGAGGCAGGTGGATCATTTGAGCTCAGGAGTTTGAGAGCAGCCTGAGCAAGAGCGAGACCCCGCTTCTACTCAAAATAGAAAGAAATTAGCTGGACAACTAAAAATATATAGAAAAAATTAGCTGGGCATGGTGTCCCAGCTATTCAGGAGGCTGAGGCAGAAGGATCACTTGAGCCCAGGAGTGTGAGGTTGCTGTAAGCTAAGCTGATGCCCAGGCAAGAGTGAGACTCGATCTCAAAAAAAAAAAAGAAAAAAGACATTTTCAGACATGCAAGGTCTCAAAATTATACCTCACATTCCCCCTTTTACAGGAAGTGTGCCCCACCAAAAGAAGAGAATAAGCCAACAAAGACCCAGATTCAAAATGTAAGTGATCTAACCCTGAAGATAGGGTTAGATCCAGCCTGATAGCAGAACTAGGTATAAGGGATACATCAGTAAAAGAAACAAAAATCCTTGCCCTCCTGGAGCTTACATTCTAGTGTACCAGCAATTCTCAAAATGAGTCCTGTAGACCCTTGGGGGTCTATGACCCTTTCTGGAGATCTAAGAGGTCAAAAACTATTTTCATTAAAATACTAAAACATTATTTACCTTTTTCACTATGTTGACTTTTGCATTGATGGTGTAAAAGTAATGATGGACAAAACTGCTGGCCCTTTAGCACTAATCAAGGCAGAGGCATCAAAATTTACTGGAAGACACTGCATTCTTCACTGCCACATAGTCAGAGTTTTGTTTTTTTTAAAGGCAATTTCAATTAAGAATGTCCTTGGCCAGGCGTGGTGGCTCACGCCTGTAATCCTAGCACTCTGGGAGGCCGAGGTGGGAGGATCGTTTGAGCTCAGGAGTTTGAGACCAGCCCAAGCAAGAGTGAGACCCCGTCTCTAATAAAAATAGAAAGAAATTATCTGGCCAACTAAAAATATATATAGAAAAAATTAGCTCGGCATGGTGGAGCATGCCTGTGGTCCTAGCTACTTGGGAGGCTGAGGCAGGACGATTGCTTAAACCCAGGAGTTTGAGGTTGTTGTGAGTTAGGCTGATGCCACGGCACTCTAGCCCTGGCAGAGCGAGACTCTGTCTCAAAAAAAAAAAAAAAAAAGAATGTCTTTGATAAAGTTGTAAAAATCAGTAATTTCCGGCCAGGTGCAGTAGCTCATGCCTGTAATCCTAGCACTCTGGGAAGCCGAGGCAGGAGGATTACTTGAGGCCAGGAGTTCAAGACTAGCCTGAACAAGAGCAAGACCGCGTTTCTACAAAAAATAGAAAAATGAACCAGGCATGGTGGGGTACACCTGTAGTCCCAGCTACTCAGGAGGCTCAGGCAGGAGGGTCTCTTGAGCCCAGGAGTTTGTGGCTGCAGTGAGCTATGACGATGCCACTGTACTCTAGCCCAAGTGACAGAGCAAGATCCTGTCTCAAAAAAAAAAAAAAAACACATTAATTTTATTACATTTCAACACTTCTTTGTAGTATGCTATATTATGAAAGGGGAAATATACATAATTCCCGCCATATATCAAAGAATAACAGTTATCTCAAGAAAAAGCATTTGTGCAACTGAATTGCAAGTTAAAATAGCAGCTTTTATTATAAAACACTATTTTTACTTTAAAGAACTGACAAAATATGATTATGCAGGCTTAAGTATTTGGCAGATCTTTCCTCAAAATTCAATAAAGGGAGCTTTTCACTTCAAGGAAAAACTGACAGTATTTGTTGCCAATGATAAAATTCAAGCTCAAACTCCTGGGTATGATTCTCTTGCTTCAGCCTCCTGAGTAGCTGGCACTACAGGTGCACCCCACCATGCCCCACTAATTATTCTTTTAGAGATAGGCTATTGCTATGTTGCTAAGGATGGTCTTGAACTCCTAGCCTCAAGCAATCATCCCACCTCAACCTCCCAAAATGCTGGGATCACAGGCACGAGCCACTGTGCCCAGCCTGAGCACAGACTTTTAGGAGTCCCACAAGCTAACAATTTTCAATCTACCTGTAAGCGGAAGAGACAACACAGGGAAAGAACTCCTACACCACTTGGTTTTCAGTTCTCCCTCTAGTTATTCCTGGTTGTAGCCAAATGGTTGCAAATCTTACCCAACTGCTCCCACTACAGAATTGATGCCATGGTAGGTAATTAATTTACAAAAAACATCTTATTGTAAAGCTCAGGTAGGTGATTGATGATGTGAAGCCAAGATATGGTCATTCAAGAAAGGAGAACTCATAAGCATACACAAGTATTTCCTTTGTCCAGTCATTAATAAGGTACAAGAAGCAGATAGTATCATTTTCAGAAAATAAGCAATCAGTTTGAGAGAACAAAGGTTCCTAGAGGATGTAACAGTTTATAATTATTTGCCCACTAATCATTCATTGGTATATCAAACTATAATCTTTTTGATGCTGGATACAAGGCCCAAAAAAAAGTAAAAAGAACAGTCATTTCAATGGGAAATCCAACTCAAAGAGATGAAGTAAAAACGGGGTGAACACTATCATATAAAGAAATCCACAAACAAGTACAGAACTATGCAAAAACAGTAAAAGAACAAAAGTAAAATTTGAGCATAACAAGCACAACTCAAAAGAGATGAAGAATTCTGTCAAAACACTCCTCCCATCACAACAAAAAATTTGCAGGCTAGTATGTCTTTCTTAAAAAAACATTGTCAATCAGGAATTTCTCCCCAATAGTTTGAAAATGAAAGCAGAAAATACACCTATGTAACAACTCTATTACAGAAGTTTTCCAATTCATAGCAAACACAACTCTGTATGCTGAGATTGGCTGAGTTTGTAGGGCCTATTAATAGAAAGGTGTCAGCTGCCTTTGTCTTTTTCAGTTTCAGACATTTTTAGCCCTCTTATTGAACAACATACAGAAATAAAGTGCTATCACTTAGCAAGAAATCTTTACCTGCAAAGCAAGTGAATCCGTATAGACTCTTAAGACTAGAGAAGCCCTCAAAGAATATCTGGTTTCCCCACAAGGTTGCACCTGTCACATCTGCTCCAATCCTTAAACCTGAGAACTCTGCATATTCTCCTTTACTTAGAGTTTTTACATTTAGGTTCAAAGATGACAATTCGAATACTTTTTTGTGACAAAACATTTGAATTTATTTAACTACCTACTACCTAGTTAGCTGAAACACAATTGGGTTACTGCTAATTCTGAAAATCCAAAAAAACAAAGAATGGGGGGGTGGTTTCCACTGTGCATTTAGAAACAAACTCTAAGAGAGATTTAATAAGATTATCATAAAGTCAAGCAATACGCGTTATGGTTCCTTATAGCCTCTCACAAAAGTAAACAGTCATATGTTTTTGGTCACATGGCCACGAGTCCAGAATTCAAGGGAATATATAGACTATTTAAGGCGAATATAATTATATTTCAAGACGGGAATGTCTGTTTCACCACGCACTGTCTCTCCTCTCAGCAAGCCAGTGTGAGCCGGGAAAAGAAGGGTCGGGCGGAGCCAGAAGGCGCGGTGGGTCTTAAGATAGAAAAAGCAGAGCGAGCAGGACAGAGCGCACCGGGATGCAGCCTCCCTCTTGCTCCACCCTATCTAAAGCCAGTGGGGAAGCGCCTGGCTTACATTGTCAGATGAGCCAAGAAACCCAAAAGCTGTGATGGATTACAAGGGACTGGGGGCGGGGTGAGGAATCGCCTAACTCTCCCATACCACCTCAAGGCAGAGGGCCAAGCGTGAGGCATGCGGCCGCCCACCATCCTACAACCCTCGGCCTTGACCCAGAAGGTCCAGACCCGCCAGATGCGGGGCGCATGCGCAAAGGGCCGCTCCGCACGCAGCAGGGCCACCGCCCACCCGTCCGCCGACTCCCTGCCACAGACTGTGCCAGGCCCTGCGCAGCCTCACGCCCGAGCAGGGCCTCGGAGCCCCGCAGTCACGCGTGCCGCCCCCCAGGCCCTGGACGCGGGAATCACCTGGGTCCGGACCTTCGGGCTTACACCTCCAGATGACGTGCTAGCGCCGAAAATCTCAAAATGCTTCTTCAGATCAGCGCGCCGCCAGTGTCCACCGAACTTGCTACAGTTTAAGCTCAGCGCCTTCCTGGTTCCAGTGCCAGGCAGCGGCAGCCGAGCTATCGAGTGCATCGATGGAGGCTGCCAGGCGATTGGAATGCCGAAGGAGTGGATTGTCACGCTGCCAATTTTTTGTTTGGCGTTTGTTTTGCGTGCTTGTTTAATTTGATTTTCTTGTTCCCGAAAAGCAATAAAGGTGGGACTGGAGGATGTTATTCCCTTAGTAATCTTCGTTATCGTCACATATAATCAGCAAACAAATCTGCCTTGTAGGAAGTTATGTTTAAGACACCCACACATAGCAAAATTGGTTAGCTCATGCTGGAGGAGGGGGAAACTCGCCCAACAATAATAAATCATGGGATTGCGTCTGTATAGAGTCGTGTGTGATTAAATTGTAATGATTTATTTGCAAAAATGCATTAAAATTCGGTGTTTCTTCTGCCCTGAAGGTGAAAGGCACTAAGGTTGGGTACAAATTAGTTTCTCAGATTAAAGTAACTGGTTGAGAGAGGAATAGGAGAAAGCTGCCAAGATGGGGATAGGTTTCTTCTGAAAGAAAAATCAAACTTATAGAGTTTTTTATTTCAATTAATAGAAATTAAAGAGATTCCACGTTTTCTGTAACTCGTAGTGCATTACTTATTTTTTCTTGCATGAAAATTAATTTTTCCTTATTTACTATAAGTAAGCAAAGCTAAGGAGGTAAATAAAACGTTGGGATTGGTATGGGTGACTGAGAACCAACTCATTCACAACTGCTAGATAACCAAACTACAGTTTTCTGCAGACATTTTACATGGTGAAAATCACCTCCACAATATATTTTTTCCTAAATAATTGTACCTTAATTAGACAGTTTTGAGAAACCTTTTTAAAACTTAACTACAACACTACATGTTTATTTTAAACAAATCAATTTTAAACAATTCAAGAGCTGGGGGAACCCTTGGGGTATAGAATTTTATTGGACTCTGTCCTCAGGCTGTCAGCTGAGCTTTACCCTTAATGCTTTTTACCAAAACTGTATTTTCAAATGTCCTGTCTCTGGAAAATATTTGCTGTTTAATGAAACAACATTGTTAGAACTTTGTGAGCATTTATTAGTACATGTTTTTAAAACCTTAGATTTTTAAAATTAAACTTAGGCAAGTGGGAGTCCGTGGTCAGACACTAAGGATTTCTCATAGTTCCATCTGATAGCAACACTTCTATACCTAAATATACAGTGAGCTAATAAGCTGAGATCATGAGAAAACTTACTGGTTTGAGTTACACAACAATTGTGTCCGAGACTTCCCTTATTATCTTTAAAGGGGTTATTTTTCCCTCAAGCTCATCAGGTTAAATATGAGTTCAGACCTAAAAGTCATGTACTTGAAAGAGCAAAGAAATAGCTGATGGGATTCCTGATCCTTTATCAGACTTCTAATACTGGTTATTTGGGGGCTGATTGTGAATATGTATTTAACACCTCAGTTGGAGAGCTCTTTGAGCACCATATCCATTCATTCTGCTAAATAATCTCGAAAACGGATTTTCGTAAAGGACTAAAGTTTTATGATTATTCCCCTCTGATAACATCAGAATTACAGTGGTTACATATAGTGAAATCATGGTTGTTTCTAAGTTCCTATAACTTCGGAAAGTTTGAGTATTTGAGTCTCTTTTGTGGTGTAATAAAACCAAAGCAAGTACTCATATAATTCATTAATACCTATAATCTACTGCTATTGAAAACTTAAAGATCTTAGCTCTCCTAAATGTAGCAAAAAATGAAATGTTTTATGAAGATAACTTTAAGAAGATAACTTCAGAGTACAAGAGAACAAAAGGCAAAGCAACATTTCTAAAAAGCATAATTTCCATCCTTAAATTCACCAAATGTGAACATTTCAATCTGAGGTGTACTGTAGTATAACAGAAAGTTATATATAGCCTCTATTTACATATATTTGAGAAACCACTAATATATCAAGTTACTATTGTGTTCTCTTATTACAAGTGTTTCAGGTTATTTTGATGGAACTTCTTAAATTATCTAACTTTGTTTTGATGCCTTAACCAATGAGTGGAAGATTCTACATATTAATGTTCTGTAATTGCTTTTATTTTTACTAAGAGTGTTAGATCCAGGATAATGAACAAGTTACCTTTAACATTCGGAAAGCCTTCGTTAATATTCAGAGTGCTCAAAAATGTTCCCAAATCCACACTTAAAGAGGTATATTTCTTTATACACTCAAGTAAATATAACTTCCCGTATTTAAGTATTCTTTTATGAGTATATATTTGCATAGCCACACTTCTCACAGCAAGCCCGGTCCTGCACAATACAGACTAATGACTCAGGAATATAAGGGTTCTTTCCATATAACAATCCGTTAGATTAAAATAGTCCAGAAATAGAATTTTAAATTGTGTGTGTGAGTGTGGGGGGGGGTGGAGGGAGAGAGAGAGAGAAAGTCTTTTTTACTCCCCGCGAGAATCCCTTTGAACAGCCACAATAAATAAAATTAGGACACAAACTTAACGTCGATTTTTCTTCAAACTCGAAGAGGGATAATCTCTTGTTTTTCAAAATTAAGAAATCAACTAGGATGTTTCTCAGGGTGCTAAAGAAAAGCTCCTGTGGGTTGATCGTAGAGGAGTCCGGGTGCAGGGAGTTTCCTGGAAGAAGGGTGAGAGTCCTGAGACCTCAGAGAGGAAGAGAAGTGGAGCTGCCCTAGACCAGGCGCTAAGGAAACATTTTAAAATGAGATCTGTCAGGGGACAGCTGCTCGGGAAACGTGTTAAATCGACTGGCCCCTTCCAGCGGGGTCTGCTCATAGAGGAGTCGGCTTGAACTCCAGGATGCGAACAGTGGAGTGAATTAAACGGACTGGGGCGAGGAGCTCGGTGAAGACCTGGGCTCATCCTGGCTGCGGGCCGGGAAGCTCCTAAAAGGAGCTGCGCGAGCCGTAGAAGCTGCAGAGAACCCTAGCTCTGAACCGGGATGTGAAGCCAGGATGATGCCGGATGGAGGAGCTACGGCGGGGGCCGAGTTGGGGGAGAGAACAGGGGACGCAGGGGAGAAGGGGCGAAGATGCAGGATTGGGATGCGGGGTCAGGATGCGGGAGTAGGGTGCGGGGCCTGTTAACTGCTGTGGGGCTGATGCCGGGCAGGGACCAGTGGCAGCAAGGCGAAATCCAGCAATCGCGCGGCACCCTGACGCGGGGCAAAGCTGTAGGGTCGGATGCAGTGTCTGGATACCCGACTGGACTCCAGGAGCTGCGCACTTGTCAGTTTCCTTTTGGTCCCACCCCGCGGAGTCCATCCAGCTCCCCAGTGTTTAACTAAGTCGTGACACCAACGCAAAATCCACGCCTAATTAAATTAATTAGGGATTCTTGTCAATCCTGGATTAATGACCAAGAGCACAGGCGACTGAGGCTATCTGAAAACCCAAATGGCCAGGGACCGGCCTTCTCTCCCCGCCCCCTCTGGTCCCCCTGCGCTGCCCTCCCACTCCAGCCTCAGCCCGCCGGGACTCCAGCCTCAATCAATCTCAATCTCTCTCTCTCAATCTCTCTCTCTCTCTCTCTCTCTTTCTCTCCCCCCCCAACCCCCAGGTAGTGGCGCAACTGCTGCTACCCGGGAAGGGGGCTCACTCCGAGTTGCAAGGGGAGGTAATTTACTCAGAACAAGGGGCCGCCTTTAGGAAGTATAAATAGTGAGACTTCAAGCGCAGCGTCGCTATCAGATCTGAACTCTCCGCAGGAAGAATTGTCAAAGATCTTAACATTGAACAAGCGCGCTCCGGCAGGGAAGCATCAGTTCCCATTTCCCTCCGGCGGCTCCCGCCCCTCCTCTTCTCCTCCTTCTCCTCCTCTTCCTCCTCCTCCCCCTCCTCCTCTTCCTCCTCCTCCTCCTCTTCTTACTTCTTTTTTCTCCTTCTACTTCTCCTTTCTTCTTTCTTCTCCTCTTTTTCTTCTTCCTCTTCCTTCCTCTCCTCCCCCACCTCCTGTCCCATTGATGTGTTATTATTGGGGGGGCTGGAGCAGTAAAAAAAGAAGAAGGAAAAAAAGAGCAGGGCTCGGCTGGGAAAGGTTGAGCGCGGGGCTGACGGGCGGCGGCGGCGATGGAAGAACTTACGGCGTTCGTCTCCAAGTCTTTTGACCAGAAAGTGAAGGAGAAGAAGGAGGCGATCACGTACCGGGAGGTGCTGGAGAGCGGGCCGCTGCGCGGGGCCAAGGAGCCCACCGGCTGCGCGGAGTCGGGCCGCGACGACCGCAGCAGCCCGGCAGTCCGGGCGGCCGGCGGAGGCGGCGGCGGAGGAGGAGGAGGCGGAGGCGGAGGAGGCGGAGGAGGTGCAGGAGGAGGAGGAGCAGGCGGAGGAGCTGGAGGAGGGCGCTCTCCCGGCCGGGAGCTGGACATGGGCGCTGCCGAGAGAAGCAGAGAGCCGGGCAGCCCGCGGCTTACGGAGGGTAACGGCCTGACCCCCGGCCGCGGTTCCCCTTCCCGCCTTCCTGACTCCTCTAGGGCGGGAGAGGACCCTGAGGCCCAGCGGGGAGGAGGGGCGGGACGCAGAAAGGGCCCTAGACCCCAGCTTTGGAAGCTGGAGTGATAGTAGAGGGGTAGGTGACCGGCGGTGTGCATGGTCGTGGGTGGGGTCCTAGTATGTGTGTGGTGGGGAGGTGGGATGAGAGCGTGTGGGGTTTGTGCGCGCCCTTCCCAGATGCTCCCATTCCACGGAAATGCATTTTTCACCAGCCGGACCGTGGGCCGGCAGCCGGAGTGGCCCGCAGGCGGACGTGGAAGTTCGCGGAGCGGGCTACAGGAGAGGGTGCTGGACCAGGCGGCTGATTAAGGCTAGCGTCTAGCGCCGAGTTTGCGGGAGCTTTTTCCCTAGGCCTGAGAGAGAAGGGGAGAGAGGGAGAGAGAAAAGCTTCACCCTCAGGTCGCCCCAGGGTTTGGGACCGCCAGGATCCCTTGAACTCCACAAAGACCCGGAATCTTTGGATCTTAGGAGCCAAAACTTCCCATTCTCTTTGAGCTATGAAGGCAGAACGAATCCAAGGCAAGCTAAGGTCCAGGCTACGCTGCTTCTCCCTGGCAAGGCATTTAGGTTTCTTTTTGGTGGGTTGTTTTTCGGTATTTACTGTTTGAAATCATCCAGTCCTCTGGTTTTGTAGAAGAAAAATCCTTTGATGCAGCAAGGAGTTAGGAAACGGTTTTATCTAAATGGTAGAGCGTCCTGTACCAATTCAAAAGAGTTCAACAATAAAATTAATTTGGCACTTGGTGCCTGCAGTAACTGGTGTACTGCCATATTTTTCCAATTAAGAAAATATGTGGCATGCGTAGAATCACGTATTTAAGCAAGCAATTAAGTTGTTTATAACACGGTCTGTTCCTGTTTAGACCATTAAGTGGAAATTTGGGAACGGAATAGAGGTTATATTAAGTCTATTAATCAACTTGATATTTGGGCATGTTTCTCTTTGAAGCTTCAAAACTTTGAGGGGCATCCACTGTGTGAATGACTAGTAATAGACAAAGCCTTCTCACCCCTTTGGCAGAATCTGAAGGGTGTGTTTTCATATTTCAATTTCACTACAATATCAGTGGAAATATTTTCCTGTTAAATTTGCCCCTAATATTTATTATAATGTGATCCACTTCCTTTCTGAAGAAAGAACAAAATGTCCACAAAACGAACTCGGAGAACTAGAAATGCGGGCAACACTTAAGATCACCGTAGCTAGCTAGAATGCCCAGCTGGCCTGAGATCTAGCAACTCTTCCTTCTCAGTCCTAACACCAAGTCCTCCTAAATTTGGAAAGTGATGGACTGTCAGGGGGCTCAGTGTAGCCTTCCCCCCCGTCAGCCCACAGCTTCAGGCCCTGGGTTCACCAGCGCGCCTGACAGCTAAGTTAGGGTCTGAACCCTGGGCGCGTGCAGTTCCTGCGATTGTTGATTTTCAAGCTCTGGGCAGGTATTAATTTCTCTGCAGACCAACTCTTCCCAGGAAATGATTTTTAACACCCAGGCTGATTGGTATCCTGCGCTGGGAAGAACTGCGAACAGCCTCGACTATCCAAACTCAGCTTTGACACCTTAAAAACCCGAGTCTCCGACTTAGGCGCAGAGGATAAATGTACCAGGGGAACCTTACATTGATAGTCCCCTTTGGCTACACACACACACACACACACACACACACACACACACACACACACACACACAATATGTATGTACACACACTCACACACCCCTCGGGTTGCTGTGTATACTCACACTAGCAGAGCTTCTGCTTTTAAAGGGAAGAGGACAGGAAAGTAGCAACGGATGTGTGCAAACCCAGAACAGAAAAATGCATATTTTATTAAACATCCTAGCTGTTGGATGCATGAAAAGGCTTTGAGCAACCAATAGAAACGGAGGATCGCGAATGTTCCGCTTGAACCTGTTGATCTCTGTGGGTTAAGCGTTTAGGGTCGGGTCTGCGTTTCCATGGACAAGGGAGGAGAGAACAGAGACGGCGGTCGGTTTCGCGCGTCACCCAAGGCTGGTTTTCCGCCTCTTGCCTTCTGGCCCGGCGTGGGCGACGAGCGCTTCAGGCCGCCAACATGGCGTGGGCGCCCGTGCTCCTGCGACCGTGGTCCGGCAGGAGGGACGGGGACTACCTAGCTGCCCACGAGGCCGCCCCCAGGGTTTGGCTAGAGCCCTGGAGCAACGTGGGGCGCCTGGGGATGCGGCTCCCTGCGCCGCACAGCACCCGGGTCTTGTTCTCCCGCTGCTACCCCTCGGTCCAATTGTTCCTAAATTAGACCAGCAAGTTTGCGGGACGCAGAGAGCCAGCGGCGGTGAGAGCTGGCCTGAGAACAGGCCAGCCCTCTGGGAATGGCCGGTGTGAGAGGCCTGTGGGTGGCCTTGCCGCGCCCTTCTGCCCAGACCGCGCTCGGTGAGAGGCCCGGCGCGGCGCTTTTGATATTTGTGAGTGCTTGGGACAGAGTGAGTGCCAGAGAGGGTGACTGGAAAGCATTTAGTGTGTGCTGGGGAGGGCAGGGGACCGTGGGATAGTGAGGTGATGAGCTGAGGCCGCAGTTGCGGAGGAGGTGGGTGGGTGCATGTCGATCTTGCGCCCGGGCGGCCACCCAGACTTGACCTTTGCGCGAATCCAGAATCTTTTTCCTCTGGGCTGTGTGAGGACTTGGACCAAGATTCTGGAAGGGGGAAAGAAGAATTTTCTATTCTTATTTGAGACAAATTTGGTAACAGGATTTGCTGTGCTGTTTTTATCCGTGTGTATGTATGTGTGTGTGTGTGCGCGCGCGCGCGTGTTGGTGTGTGTGCGTGGACGCACGTGTGGCCCCGTCCGTGGTGCTTCCTTCAGTGTCCCCGGAGCTGAAGGATCGCAAAGAGGATGCGAAAGGGATGGAGGACGAAGGCCAGACCAAAATCAAACAGAGGCGAAGTCGGACCAATTTCACCCTGGAACAACTCAACGAGCTGGAGAGGCTTTTTGACGAGACCCACTATCCAGATGCCTTCATGCGCGAGGAACTGAGCCAGAGGCTGGGGCTGTCGGAGGCCCGAGTGCAGGTACCCAGCTGCGAGGTCCAGGGCCCGGGGAGCAGAGAGGGAATACGCCTGGGGTAGGAGAGGTTCCTTGGGGATACACGCTGAGGGTGCGGGTTCAAGTGTCTGGTGTAAGATGAGAAGGAAAGGGTATCTTTATTAGAGATTTTATTTTCCAAAGTAAATCTTGGTCCTAAGCGCCCCCCCCCCCCCACACACACACATCCTTTCCCATCCCAACATATGTTCCCAGCAGAAGAAAGCTGTGCTGGGCTTGCTCCCAGAGTTTCTATAAACCACTCCCCCCTCGCCTCGCGCTGGCTTTAATGTGGTTTAATCCTAATGGGCCTACTTTTATAAGGCTTAAAAAAATATCCCACAGAAAACGTTTTATCTCTGGATGCCTTAAAAGTTACAACGAGTATTTTGCTCGCCTGATTGGGTTTCGTTCAAGGTCTGCTCCGGGGTCTAGGTTTGCCAAGCGGATATGCCAATTAGGTTTATAGAAGTACAGACTATAAAGAAAATTAGCAACTGTTAAGTGCTAAATTTACAGTCTGCTGTTAGCGGTCGATCTGAAACTATGTGTGAAACAGCAGAGAAATAAACGCATTTTGGCCACTCTTTGTTCGCTTAACCAAGGAAAGGAACCTGAACCTACAGAAACTCAATTTTAAAACAACGCACATATCTTAATATTGGTATTTCCAAAGCCTGACCCCCAGCAAGAGCCTGTGAAGTTAGGAGTGGAGATTTTCTTTATTGATTGTCGAGGTGAATGTAATAGCAAAAGTGGGCAAAGGGGGAAATTATATGCATACATCTAGCTTTGTGGGGAAAAAATTTAAATGTTTCAGACTGTATTTCCGCTCATATAAAATAGGAGAAAATGATGGTCATTATTTGTTTGAACACATGGAGCAGTTTTAGGCCGAACATCTGCAGCTGTTACAAAGTATCACTGTAACAGATACTCCCCGGGTCTCTGGGCGCAGAGACCACCATCTGTAGCGAACTATGCATAATTCTTATGGGGCTTCCCCAATCTTGTAATAGGATCAGGAAAAAAACAGAGCAGTCACGTTGAAGGGGAAAAGTAATAATAGGCTGCCTTGGTCATCACAGCGTCAGCAGAGCCTTCCTTTTTAAGCCTCTCTTGCTTTGCTCTGTGCACTGAGATCTCTAGAGGCTCAGCAACCCTTTAAAAACATGATGATAATTATTACAGTATGATTATTAGTATCTCAATTTCAACTCTTCTAGGGGAAAAAAGAGGCAAGAAGCCTCAGGCCATGTGAATTACACAAAGGATGCCACCCTGGCATGAAATCCACCCTTTTATTATAGTAAATAGCAGGGGAATTTTTGAAGATTTACATTGACTATGACACTTGACTTCAAAAACATACCAGTAAAAGCTCTGAAGCAATATTTTACTTTCACGGGTTTTTAAAAACATTAATTTGTGAATCAATCAATATGCTGTATCATTCAAACTGGAGTATAAAAACAAGCTCTATTTTAATTTTTAAAAACCTGTCATACCGTCTGTAAAAGGTGGCAAGTTTATTTAAGAAGGTAACATCCAGGAAAAGATAGTATCTAGGAGTGACTTGATTGATACGCCTCTCCCCTTTTTCAGAATGTTCTTCCTTTTTTCTCTTAAGAATTGAACTTTATTGTTGTTCTTTGCTTTTTTCATACATTTGTTTAAGTTTTAGAGCTATTTTCTAGATGTTCCTCTACCATTCTAGCTGCAAGCAGTGGATTTTTCTATAGAAGCAAATTAGATTATCATGATAATAGCAGACAATTATTCTGCTACTGTGTTACACTCTGCTGCACAGAGGAACAGAGAAATTCTAAACTTCTTTGTAGTGAGGCTTTTATGACACTAATTACCTTTCCCCCACCCTTAAAACTCTCCCCCCTCCAAAAGTCATTATTTGCTTTGGTGTTTGGTTTTTCTTTAAGATGAAGTTAATTAATATTACAGGCTATTAATGAGCACATTCTTCTCAGGTCTTAACTGGGCAAACATCTAAATCCATTATGACGTTTGTATCAGGTATCAGGGAGAGTTTTAGGGCTTGGGGACTCTGTTATGTGAAAAGATAAAACCAGGACTAATAGCAATCTCTCAAGAAACAATTTATCTGGAAAAGTCTATAAAATTTATCTTTCTACTTTTATAGTTCATTTACATTTTTAACTTTGGAAATTGAGGCTTTTTGTATAATTCAAAGATTGCTTGCTATGCCTCCCAATCCTTGCCTAAAACACTATTCTTTTCTCTTTGTACTCTCATAATTTAAAAAAATTTTTTGAGTCGTAACATCTAGGTTTTATATTTTTCCTCTCTAACTTGTAGGTTTGGTTTCAAAATCGAAGAGCTAAATGTAGAAAACAAGAAAATCAACTCCATAAAGGTATGCTTCTCATACAAGGAATATTTTATATTTTAAGTAAAAAGAGAGGTGGAGAAAATTGTTATTACAAAGACAGAAAGAAAAATCTCAGAGATGACAGTGGTCCTTGATTTAAGAATCTTTTCCAAAGGCAGTTAATGAGAGTCCTAAACTCTGGGAGTCAATTACATTTATTCTAATTATGCCAGCAGTTTAGAAAGATAACAGTCCAATTCCAAAGAAATTAGTTCTATCTTGTACCATTTGGAACCCTGGAAAACAATGCTAGAAATGTTAACCTTAGATTATTGTGTTTTGTTTTCCTATTCTTTACAGGTGTCCTCATAGGGGCCGCCAGCCAGTTTGAAGCTTGTAGAGTCGCACCCTATGTCAATGTAGGTGCTTTAAGGATGCCATTTCAGCAGGTAAGTACAGCCTAGTTTCAAGCTGTTTTTAAATGTAAAAACATGTTTGCTTGAACTGTTGAACATTCCCGTCTCTGAGCCCAGATGTCTGTGTCTGTGTAGTTGGAGAATCGATTTTGAGATGATATAGTGGACCCACTCCCCTTTAAAAACCTATACAGTGTCAAAAGCCTGAATGCTTAGTCCCTGCTGTCCTCATGGGAACCTCCAGGGGCCTCAGGGCAGTAACTGGTTCTTTAAAAATGCACTAAAGATTGCACTTGGGGTAAGGAAGGAAAAGCCTTTAGATTAAGATTTTGTCAAATCCAATACAGAGGTTAGTCCTAAGGTATTTCTAAGACAACCCTCTAAATATTTTCCTAGGTATTTTCTACCACTTAGTCACATTAAATGTCTCTGACAGAAGAAAAATAAATACAAGTACTCCTAACTCAGACTTGTTTTTTTAAGAGCTATCTCTGAAAACAAAGTTTTAGCTCTGGTAGAGAGGGAAGTCTTGGTCTTCCTAAAGCCACCCTGCCTCTGCAATCCCTTTCTTAGCCATAAAGAAACCTTTAAGAGTACATTTTAAAAGAGCAGCCTACAGCAATGATTTAATCCTAGGAAATCTCAGTGCTCTGAACTCCCTGCTCTTCAAGCCTAGGGGCAAAATCCTTTCCCAGCCAGCAACTGACCTACCCCATCCTCAGCCAGCCAGGCCCCCTGCTTGGCATGACTATGTTGTCACGAATTAGCTCTCAGTCGCCAGAGCCCTGGACTGGGGAGACACCTGGGTGTGCCCTTGTATTGAGAGTTAGTGTTAGGGAGATCTTAGCTCTCATGGTGCCACGGGGACTCTGGCATCCTGATGCTGGGCTTTTGAAACAAGAGAGTAACAGGAGAAAGAGGGATGGGGGCCCTTAAAAGGTGATTCTTATGCTCAGAAAGTGATCTTGGGCCAGCAGCAGCACCATCTGGGAGATTGTTAGAAATTCAGAATCTCAGGCTCCAACCTAGACCTTATGAATCATAATCTGCATTTTAACAAGATCTCCAGTTAATTCTGTGTCAGTGAAGTTTAGAAGTACTGACTCACAGTTGTGCCAATTGTGAAGATACAATGACTTCCCTAAGTGACATGAAAAAGTTTTGTAGTTTGCTTGTACTTCGGTGTTTTAGGATTGGGGTAAGAGATGTAGAGTAGCAGCAGAAGATGAGGGTAATGGCCCTCACCCCCAGTCTTTCCAATATACCATTTCAGCCCGGCTCCTGAGGGAGCAGCCACATTCCTGCATACGGGGGTCCCCGGGGATCCAGGGAAATAAGCCCAGGCTGAGTGGGTCCAGGGAGCACTGGAGTATCCGCGTGACACTCCAGATTCAGCAACAGGCTGAGAAGGTCACTCTCGGAACAAAATGTGCAGCCAAACGCCCCCTCCCCATCCCCTATCCCGACCCAATCTTCCCCCAGCCAAGCTGGACGCCGTTAATGCTCTGTTTCTATTCTGTTGTCACCCTAGGATAGTCATTGCAACGTGACGCCCTTGTCCTTTCAGGTTCAGGCGCAGCTGCAGCTGGACAGCGCTGTGGCGCACGCGCACCACCACCTGCATCCACACCTGGCCGCGCACGCGCCATATATGATGTTCCCAGCGCCGCCCTTCGGACTGCCGCTTGCTACGCTGGCCGCGGACTCGGCCTCCGCCGCCTCGGTTGTGGCAGCTGCCGCCGCCGCTAAGACCACCAGCAAGAATTCCAGCATCGCCGATCTCAGACTGAAAGCCAAAAAGCACGCGGCCGCCCTGGGTCTGTGACACCAACGCCAGCGCCAATGTCGCGCCCCCCGCGCGGCGCTCAGCCTGCACGCTCTCTGCGCCCCGCTGCTTCTCTGTTACCCTCTTCCGACCTCCGGAGCCTGCCTCTTTGAGCTCCTCATCCCCTTTCGCATCCGGACTTGGAGGGCCGGACTCCACGCGGGACCCGGGATCCCACGAGGCGCACCAGCTCAGTGGCTCCTGCCCGCTTTCCTACCCGAGGCCCTAGAATTCGGTTTTGTAGGAGCGGGTTTGGGGAAATCTGGAGAGAGACTGGACAAGGGAGTGCCGGAACCGAGGAGTGTGACTCACGAGAAGGCTGCGACGGTGGACTCTTGCATAGGAAATAAAATCTTGTTAACAATAAAAAATGAGCAAAAACATTTAAAAAAATAGAAAAGACAAACCAGAGAGAAAAAGAGAAAGGGAACTTATTTCTTATTGCTATTTGGCAGAAGCTGAAATCGGAGAGCGACAAGGAGTTATTAAAGTATTTTATACATTTAAAAATATGGAAAAATAACCCGGACGAATCTCGAGAGAATGGGGGCGGGGAGGGGGGGAGGTTCCCAACTTAAATGTATGGGTTTTTTTTTTAATGGGCTAAGAAGGCAAAACAGAAGGAAGAGGTATACTTATTTAAAAAACTAAGATGAAAAAAGTGCGCAGCTGGGAAGTTCACAGGTTTTGAAACTGACCTTTTTTCTGCGAAGTTCACGTTAATATGAGAAATTTGATAAGAGAGGCGGGCCTCCTTTTACGTTGAATCAGATGCTTTGAGTTTAAACCCACCTGTATTGGAAGAGCAAGAAGAGGGAAGACAGTGTAAAAACAAGGAGAGAAAAAAGAATATTAATACAAAAAATATGCCACAGACAATTTCTCTGAGAAATTATTATGGCAGAACTGTCCGGACTGCTGACACTAAATTCTGGTTTGCATGTTATTTGTATTCCATTGATGGTGTCTCCCCCCCTTTCCACTTTAATCACGTGTACTCACTCCATTTTCATCTTTAGTGTGAAAAACAATACCAAAAGCGTCTGAAAATTGATATATATCTCCATATATTTTTTGCCCTGTCTCTGATCCTGGGTAAAGAAAAAAGTCGGAAAGGGAAAACATTTACACTCTGTCCCAAGAAGACAGAGGCAGGCAGAAAATATGGGGAAAGGAAAAAGAAAAGACGACCAAATGAAATAATGGAGGTACAGCGCCTCGCATGGTGCTTGACACTTAGTAGGCGTGCAATGTTAATTCCCGCCACGCCCCTTTTCTTGTATTCCCTCTTGCTGGTTTCCTCAAGTCCTATTTGAGGACTGTGCTTTATTTCCCCCTCTCTATCCTGTCAAATTCACCTTAAACGACACCCAGCTAGGTACAGGCACTAGGTTTGTATAAAATATGTTGATATACATGAACAAAGTTTTATTTTGGCTATAATGTGTGAATTGATGGTTGACTTTCAACATTTGCATTTTATCTCACAAAGGTGTATCTTTTCAAGTAATCTTTTTTTTGGCTGTTTCAATTCATGTAGCTATTTAAACTGGGATACCCTGGACTAAGCAATCTGTATCCCAATTCGCTAGCAAGCCTCCTTAGTTGTTTTTTTTTTTTTTTCTAATTTACAAGAAAGAGGAAAAGCTCTTCTAACTGAACTTTGGTATGTGGTTGAGCTTTGTAACTATTTGTTCTCCATGAAAACAAAATTATTTATATTTGCCATATTTTTTCTAGTGTATTAAGTTATTTTAAACAAAAGATGTTATCTCATGACGTGTTGTCAGTACAAAATGTTTCGGCTTCAACTCTGTTAAACCTTTTAAATAAGTGCCAAGTTATTAATTGAAGACACTTTGCGATCAATTGAATGAAAATAGTATTGTTTCATTTGATGGGGTTTGCGTCATCTTTGTTCCTGTTACTATTAAAATATCCGGGATAGTCTTTCCCTCTTCCTTTTTGATGTATGTGTACCTTCTACCTATCTCTCTAATATGCCAACTTGGAAAAGCCCGTGGCTCTGCTCTTACGTACCCCATTCAAGGGGCTGTAATAAGGGTGACTGTGACTGTGGCTCTCGCTAACGCTGAGTGCGTCTTCCACCGTCCCCGCCTTTTTATCCACCTAGGATAGAAACCGATTATACCAAACCGATAAAGAAACAGATAATAAGTAAAGTAACATAGGATAGAATAACCTCTTTCCCTCAAACGGACTCTCGTTCTTCATTTTGCTATACTTTCGCCCTTGAAGTTTATTTGGGGACATTTTGGGAGGACAGAAAGACGCATCTCTCGGTGCTAATCTTCCTGGGTTTGGTATGGCATCATCCACAGTCGCTCCCAGGTCGCTGACCCTCTCTGGAGCCGGACAGGTGCTGGCTTGGGAGCGGGCGAAGAGCCGCGGGGTGGGGGTGGGGGGCATGGTGGAGGTTGGCCCCCCTACCTCTCTTGTTTAGCGCTTTGGCTGAAGCAGCTTCTTCATTGCTTAATTTGAGAAGGTGTAAGCCAGGACGGTGTTTAGGAAAAACCCAGTCTTAACCGTCCTCAGAATACCGAGGAGCTCTTTCTCTCTCTACATCTTGGCCCTTCTCTTCTGGAAAATAAAATCCCACCAGTTAAAGCCCAAAGGTGCTGCCTGCCTGTTTTGGGGGTGTGGGTGGGGGGCGGGTAGAGACCGTGGGGATCCGGCCCTGGCCAGGTCTGAGACAGGACCGTCCCTTCCCGCTCAGGCTCTTGGGATGCGGGGACACTCCGCGAAGACTGAGGGTGTCCCGGAAGTCTTCTGTGCCCCCCGCCCCGGGCTGGACGGCTCGCAGAGACCCCCGACAAAGCCCCGCATCCTGCAGCAGTATTCCCCGCCGTCCCCGCCTGGCCTTTTTCCGGGTCTGAGCTCTAGTTCAAAGCTGTTCCGCAGCCTAGACGTTGCGATAGGTTTATATCTTTCTTTTAACTTTCAAAGACGATTGAACAGGACTTGGCTGTCTTCAGCGCGCAGGTCTTGTGGGTCTCTCGGTTGATGAGGGTCTCTGTAGTTTTTATAATAAACATCTGCCTGGGGGCGTGATGCGCCCTGAAGCGGCCGCGCCGCCCTCCTCGGCCCACTGGCCTCCGGCGAACTCTGGCCGGCGCGGGAGCCGGGGTCAGTACGGGCAGGGTCCGAGCGCCGACCTAACCCAGCCCCAGTGCGCGTTCGGACGCCTCCCCGGGCTCCCTGGGGGAGGCTGGAGGTCATAGGAGCGAAATCTGGGGCAGGGGAGATGGCATTTCGGTCCCCGGCCCAGCCCGTCCCGGGCGGCGGAGCTCGTGGGAAGCCCGAGGTCAGAGGAAGCGGTGCGTCCGGGCCCGGCAGGCGGCGGCGCCCGGCGTCGGGACAGGGGCGCGGCGACTAGGCCTAGGTCGGCCTGAAGCGTCCGGGCCGCAGGAGCTAAGTGGGTCAAGCGCGGAGCCCCGCAGGGGTCGGGCCCGGGCCCGGGCGGGAGCGCCGTAGGCAGAGGGGCCGACAGAGGCAGCCAGGCCGGGCGAGAAAGGTCAAAGTTTCTTGGCCCAGTCGCGGGTACTCGAGCCGGGCGCGGCCTGGGGGCCCAGCGCCCCAGGGGCGCTCGCGGCGGCGCCCTCGCCTCCTCCCGCGTCCGCTCCCCAAAGACTCTCGGGGTGGGGTGGGCAGAGGCCACTTTCCCTGAGCCTGTGAGGCCTTGTCCTTCGGGTCCAGGCTCCCGCACACGCTCGTGCCGGGCTCGCTTTCCCGGAACGCCGGGGCCAAACTCTCGGGCAGGCGCCTAGGTGTGTGAAAAAGAACTCCACCCTCCCAGTTCACCAAACCATCCTGAGATGTCCGAGGAAATCTTCACTTTAAATTTAATTAAGGTCCAACATGCTCGTTCTTTTGGTCGCAAACTCAATAATCCTAATAAATAATGAATAAAGGATTCCCATCCCCACCCCCTCAATCTTCCGAAACGTGCAAAGCCTTCGCGAGTTACAAAATCCTTGACAGGGGAAAACTGAGTTAAAAGAGATTATTCAAGACATCAGTAATATCAAGGAGCCTATGATACAAGAGGTCCAGTAAGATAAGAGGCCTTTGCTTGGAGCTGAATTGATATACATCTATTTTGAGGTTTCTCCCAGATTTATAACTTTTTAGATCCTCAGATGGTAATACTTTAGTATAATGCAATGCTCAAGTTTCGGAACTATTTTGATTTCTGAAAAATGCCTTTTTGGCTTTAGCAACATGGGATCCTGTTTTTTCTTCACAAATCAGTTTACATCACAGATTGCAAACATTTGCAATAAGATCTCAAGATTGTTTATTTTACATAACCTCAAGCACTTGACTATGTTAAACACCAGTACAGAAAGTCTGTGAAATCAGTTTAATGTGTGTGAGGGAATTAAAGGATCACTCCTTTTCATCACATAAATAAAGCATGTAAGATTGTTTTGATTGTCAGCCTCCCAATTTTTAAACAGTCTTACAATTGACTATTAATTTTAGAGTCATTCTGTGCAAAAATAATTACTAAAGTTATTTCCTCCTTTAATTAAATGTTTCTGGGCAGAAGAAAATGGTATTCTACATAGGGAAGTGGGTGATTATTTTTAATATTATATTATTTTAATTCAAATGTAAATAAAAGTCTGCAAATTCCAATGGGGGAAAAAGGCCTGAAATGGTTTCTTAATGTGCCATTAGAACAGTTAGCCAAAATGCATTAAAGCAACATCACAAACCCAGAAATAATAAATATGTCATTCTAATGAGAGTGTTAACTTAAGGATAATTTATTCAAGGTAGTTTTTACGTTTCACATGGAATGTCTTATTATGACCTGCCTGACTACTGTGATACTTGTTCTTCAAAATCTAATTTATATAGGCTTGGGATATGCATAATTCATAACTCCTGTTGATATATGTATACACACCCCGAATTTTAAATTTTTACAATATGTTTGGATGTTTACTAGCATGTTTTCAAGGCAACTGAAATAAAAACATAAGAAGTGTTAAACATCATATTGAAAGAAAGTACTTGCCCTTCCCTATATCTGATGAAAAAGTAGCTGGAAATGAAAAAATTAAAAAGGATTAGATAATTTTCAAACTCAAGTATAAACACAAATATTTCAGACAAAAACATTCTTGTATAAGAAACATGAAAATCCCCAAGAAAGACTTACAGATGTGAGTGGATAACACTTCTGATGCCTAGGCAATCCTTCTTTTGTCTCTAATTCATGAAACAAAAAAATCCTCAAGTCTTGGGGTATTTTGTTTTGGCTATTTTATGTGTCAGTCAAGGTAACCATTGCATATGCCTTCACAACAGGAAAATTTAGTATAGTACTTACATGGAGTTCTATTGGCATGAGGAAAGAGGTTTTAGAATATAATCAAATAAATCACCCAGGGAGGAGTAAACACACTTTTTTTGTCTTGTTGAGCAACTGCTCAGATTCCTGAGTTAGAATCTTTGCAGACTTTTAGTCAAGCACAATAGTGTATGGTTAAGAGCAGGCACTCTGGAGCCACACTTCCTGGATTCAAACCTCACTGCTACTATTTACCAGCCCTGTGATTTTAGGCAAGTTAATCTCTCTGTGCCTTAGTTTCCTTATCTGTAAAATGTGGATAAAAATAGTATCTATATAATGGGATTGTTTTACATTATTATTTACAAATAATATCACAATATTACAAATAATGTATTTGTAAATATTTACAAATATTAACTTGCTACATTACAAATGAGTAAATGTTTGTAAAATCCTTACAATAGTGCCTTGCACATGTACAATAAGCAATAAATAATAATTATTTTTATAAAAAGGCCAGTAAGCATTGATCCTGGTAATACAAACCTTAGAAGAAGAAAATAACAAAGTGGTGCAAGACAAGGAATGAATACTTTTGTGATCAAGAAGAACACATCACCTACTAGTTTGTGATTCTAGCTAATTGCTTAGCCTCTGTGAGCCTCATCTGGAAGATGTGGCAAATGTCACAGCGTAGTTAGGAGGCTTTTACCTATAAGAGCAATTTATGGATTGTACATCGCTATATACATGACAGATAGTATTGTTACCCTGCCATGTACAGCTAATAAAGTGAGCTATCAGGCATGGTACTTGCCCTCAAGGGGCTTACCATCTAGGGGGAGACAGTTCATAAATACATATGATAGTGCTAGAAAGCATGTGCTAAATGCCCTTGCTTAAATGTATTCAGATGCATCTGAATGGGCATATAACACATGTGGGCCTGTTGTCCTGTTTTTGGAAACTGAACTTGCCTTGGAAATGAGTAGCCTTACAAAGGAATGGTGAAGTGACACCCAGAGGTTAAGAAGCACACTTTTTGTTAGAACTAAATGTATACCACATGTTGCCATGGTTTGTGTTCCATAGGACCATCTGCGTTTTCCTTGGCTGCCCATGTTTATGGAGAATTAGCAGTAAAATGCCAAAAGATACAAAGGCTGCTGGCCAAGGATCTTTAATAACTGTTTGAAAACACATATATTACAAAGGAAGGAATGTTTAATTACTACTGTAGAGACCTGTAAGATGATCAATTGAGTCCTAATTACAGACTAAATTAAGGACTTCTTTCTAAGGCCTAAATTTAGGTGTGTTACTATATTTTATATAGTTATCTATGAAGAGCTCAAAGCAATTTTTATCCATCTTTATTTGGAAGTCAATGTGTTGTCACGGTATATAGCTAATCTTTAGAAGCAGATATTCCTGAGTTCAAATCTCAACAACAAATACCAACTGTTAGATGTGAAGTATTAGGTAATTTCTTAGCATCCTACAACCTATGACCTCTTAGTGTACTATAAACAGCCGTCCCCAACCGTTTTGGCATGAAGGACCGATTTCATGGAAGATGATTTTTCCACGGAGGCAGTGCTCGCGTAGTGATGCCAGCGATACGGAGCGGCTGCAAATTACAGATGAAGCAGCTTCACTTGCCCCCACCACCACACGCCCCTAGCTGCTCACCTCCGGCTGTGCGCCCCCCACTTCCTAAATTTCATGGAAATGGAAGAAAATTTTTCCACGGACTGGGGGTAGGGGCCGGGAGGCGGGCTGCAGAGCTCTGTGGCCCGGTCCCTAGCAGGGTGTGGACCAGTACTGGTTCGCAGCCCGGGAGTTAGGGATCGTAGCATAACACACACCTTGCAGGTTGTTGTCAGAATCAAATAAAAATAAGCTGTGTAAAATGCCTAGCACACAATAGGTTTTAACAAACATACATACATCTCTTCTCTACTTTTATTATTTATCTTTCAAATTATTGTCACATAGAGTATTTTTAATTTACCTTTCTGAGATAAGAGTTTTGGAAAATTTTGGGGGGAATTCATCTTTACTTCAATTCCTTAATATGAATATTAATTTTGTGTGTATATGTTGTGTGCTCTGGAGTTTGGGATAAAGCTTTCTTCAAATCTTGCAAAACTTTTTTAGATAGAGTTTTTGAGGGACTGTGATTTTAGATCTGCCCCTTTGTATAAAATACGAAAGGTTCCATCTTTCTGCCTAATAACTCAGGGATGTTCTCAATGTGGAGGTTACCCAGAGTCTCTGACCTTCAGTCCTCTGTGTTCCAGAATGTCAGCATACAAATTGAGCCCTGGCATTAACTCTCTAGTCACTTTGATATTAGATTGATTGTCCTTCTGTTGCATATTTATTGAATACATTTTTATGCTTCCGTGGAAAGGAAGAAGAAAATAAACCACTCTTAAAAATTTCAAAAAAGCCTATCAATCTATCCAAATTTTCAGTACTTGGGTTACACTGTTTTGTATCATATATACTAGCATTACTGGTTTAAAATGTAATTGTCTGCCCTGTGTGCAATATGTTCATTTACTGAAATTCTCTCTTATCAGCAGTAATGTTTCTTTTAAGGCTTATATAATTTCCATTAAAATTAATTGTGCCCCATGCTCATTTAAAAGGGTCTAGGAGCTGTCCTAGGGGAGTTTTAGTTCTAGACCTCCTTCCAAAACTTTATAGAAAGGTGAAATTGGGTGGGAATGGCCATCAAAGGAAGCTTTGGAATGACAGAAGCAGGTCCTCAGATTTGCCTTGAGAGTAATAAGGAAGTGTAATAAACAAAATAGTGTCCACCCAAAGATGTCCATATCCTAATTCCTGTAACCTGTAAATATTTTAGGTTCCATGACAAAGGAGAATTAAAGGTGCAGTGGGATTAAGATTGCTAATCAGCTGACCTTAAAATAGGGAGAATATTCTGGATTATTTGGGTGGGCCCTCTATAATTACAAGGGTTCTTAAAAATAAAAGAGGGAGACCAAAGAAGAAAGTCACAGAAATGTGACTAACAAAGAATGCTCAGAGAGATGCAGTGTTGCTGGTTTGAAGGTGGAGGAGCCAAAGAATGCAGGTGGCCTCTAGAAGATGGAAAAGGTAAGGCAAGAAATTCACCCAGAGCCTCCACAAAGAATGCAGGCCTGTCTGAACCTTGACTTTAGCACAGTAAAACTTATGTAAAACTTCTAAACTACAAAACTGTAAAATAATCAATTGGTATTGTTTTAAGGCACTAAGTTTGTGTTGTAGCAGCAATAGAAAACTAATACAAAAAGTTTCTGAACTATTTATATGTATAAGAGCCTCTTATCACTTTTTAATGCCACGGGATCTTCTGAGTCTGTTCAGTAGCAGGGGTCCTCCAAAACTCAGGGCCAAGATGCTTTGCATACCCTCCAGTATGCCCTCACTCAGCTGTACAGATTTCTATATGCCAGAGTTCCCAGCATATCTCTCTTATTATCAAGTGAAGACTATAGAGGAAATCTGCAAAATTATGTATATTCCCTTATGAAAATTGAGTAGTCAGTAATGAAAATACTTGTCTTGTTTTATTCTCTTTGTTCTTATTTCTTCTTTTTCATCTTCTGCTTATTATTATTTACCCTTTTTTTGGCATTTAATGTAGAGAAAAGGACTGTTAGTTTCAAGCTCTGTAGTTCTTTGCTAATGCACTGACTGAAAAGCGAACAGCCTGAGCAATTGAGCTTGTCTGTCAAGTTGGTCAAGGTGGAGAGTTATGTGGTCTGGGGTTCCCAGAGCCCATTGGACCTTTGACCTTTTCTGTTGAGACTATTGATCTAGGTTAATAGTCAGCACTAGTCATGCTGTTGGAGGGGTTGTGTGCCTGTGTGTGATTCCTCATTGAGTACAAATGAGGCTCTGACTAACTCAGAGGGTAATTGGTCCTTTTCGGTAGTTTTCCAAGATCAGTGTGGGGAAATTAGAATAGATGGGCTCTGACAAGCAGGGTGAAGATTCATTTCTGGAATGGTTGCGGTTGCATCAGTGATCTGGGCACAGAGATGTTATCTTTCATACCATGAACTCTGTTCACCAGAAAGCTGCCCAGGGAATCAGGAGGAGTTAGGAATTTCTGGATAGCATGGTAATTTGTGAGGTTAGTGGAGTAGTGAGATGGATTAGCCCTGTTGCACACCCAACCCCAGCCCTACCCTCTAACCCAATCCCTCTAAACCACCCTACCCCAGCCCTCCCACCATTCCATACTTCTCATCCCACCTGACTGGGTGCAGAATGAGCTAAACAGTAGGTGAGTGGGCTCAATATGTAAAAAGGCTCAGTTATACTCTTTGACTGACTGAAATGTGGGCTAACAGAATAAGGACAAAAAGTCTCCTCAATAGTGTCAATTCTTATGACCCTCTCCTTACCAGCTCTTCCCTGCTTGAGGGAGAAGTTTTCTTTTCCTTTCCACCCCATGTTTTATCTTGAACAACTTCCCACCTCTCCCAGCTCATCCTTCTTTCTGTCTTCCTCTCTTCCAAGTTTCTCATTTTAGAAGCCTACCTGCGTATAACTCATTTATGCATTCATAAACAGAAGTTTATTAAATACTTACTATGTACCATCAACTCTGTCCTCCTTTAGCCTGTCAGACTGTCCTTTTCTGACTTCCCCTTGAAGTCTGTCATTGTTGGAGGTATTGGTGGTTGAAAGACTGGGAAGGGCATTGTTGGCATGGGATGGGGCTGTAACTGCAGAAAGAATAAAAAAGGAGAAATGATTGGGTGTGCTAAACTGTAGAGACTCCTACTCACCAGGCCCCATGATTTCCAAACATTATATGCTACAAAAGCTGCTTTAGTAAAGAATAACCCTTGGAACAATTTGGGATGCTTCTGCTTGCTTCACAGAAGATATTAGTTTCTCATGACCCAGTACAACTTTTAAAATCTAGAACTAATTTTTACCTTAAACATTCTTTTATTTAAAAAAAATTTGTAGAGATGGGGTTTTGCTATGTTGCCTGGGTCAGTCTTGAACTTCTGGCCTCAAGTGATTCTCCTGCCTCGGCCTCCCAAAGGGCTGGGATCACAGGCGTGAGCTACCACACTCAGCCTACTCTTTCAAATCTAAGGAGAGAAGCCTAATTATAGGTAATTAAGGTCAAAGTATTCAATAAACATTTGAGCGTCTACTATAGGCCTGGCACTGACAGTCAATGGGAGCTGGAAAGGAGTGTAAAGATGGTCAAGGGATATCTTGGAAATATTTGTAGAACTTGGAAGAGAGAGGTGTGGCTTGCACAGGGAGCTGTGCAGTACCTGACATGAGAGATCTCCTCCTGGAGTTTGTATTTAGGAAACGTACTATGATCTAAGTTTCATTTTTAAGAGACAAATAATACTGAGCGGTACTTAGTTTTTTGTTCCTAAAGTATATCTTAGTACTCATAATTATATAATATGAGTATATATATTATATAATTCCCCAATATAATATATATTAGGAAAAATGTTTGTTTTCTTCAATCTATTCACAGTTCTTCCTCTTCTTTCCTCCTTCTGCTTTTGTTTTCTTTTACAGATTATCTAAATCTTTTACTAATGCCCTTGAAATATCCAAGGGCCCTTAATAATTATGTTAAATCTACTCTGCCTATGCTCTATGAATTGAACAAAGATTGGATAACAGCACGTTTGTTTACAGTATGGTTTACTAACTACTTTAAGCCCACTGTTGAGACCTACTGCTCAGAAAAAAAGATTCCTTTCAAAATACTACTGTTCATTGGCAATGCACCTGGTCACCCAAGAGCTCTGATAGAGATGTACAAGGAGATAACTGTTTTGATGCCTGCTAATGCAACATCCATTCTGCAACCCATGGATCAAGGAGTGATTTTGATTTTCAAGTCTTATCATTACTATTTAAGAAATTCCTGTGATGGATCTGGGCAAAATAAATTGAAAACCTTCTGGAAAGGATTTTCCCTTCTAGATGCCATTAGAGCATTTGTGATTCATGGGAGGAGATCAAAATATCAACATTAACAGGAGTTTGGAAGAAGTTGATTTCAACCCTCATAGATGACTTTGAGGGGTTCAAGACTTTCGTGGGGGAAGTAACTGTAGATGTGGTGGAAATAGCAAGAGAACTAGAATATAGAAGTAGAGCTTGAAGATGTGACTAAATTCCTGCAATCTCATGATCAAACTTGAACAGATGAGGAGTTGCTTCTTATGAATGAGCAAGGAAAGTGGTTTCTTAAGATGGAATCTATTACTGGTAAAGATGTTGTGAAGATATAATGAGAACAAAGGATTTAGAATGCTATCCAATAGCATCTTGTGCTACAGAGAAATCTTTTGTGAAACGAAGGATCAACTGATACAGCAAACTTCATTGTTGCCTTATTTTAAGAAATTACCACAGCTACTCCAACCTTCAGCAACCACCACCCTGATCAGTCAGCAGCCATAAAAATCCAGGCAAGACCCTCCACCAGCAAAAACATTACTTCTCCCTGAACTCTCAGACAATAGTTAGCATTTTTTAGCAATAAAGTATTTTTAATTAAGGTATGTACATTATTTTTAGGCAATATAATCCATTCAATTTTTTAGACAAATAATACAATTGCACACTTTATATCTCCAAGATATGCCTGTAGTAGGGACAGACATCTTGTATGTTTTCCTAAGTGTTGGTGGAATGAATAAGACTGAAAAAAAATATATCTATAATATGTTCTTTTAGGTAATTTTATTGGCCATAAATCTTAGCTCTCTGAGGGTGGTTTTAGTTTTAGAACTAGCCAAAGGCTGTTTGGCATTAAGTCTGATGAAAAAGCTTGGGAATATAATTTTTTATTACATATGAAGTGTGGGAAAAAATTAAGCATGACTATTTTTGTGATAAGACACATTTTCCTATATGGCTCATGAAGGGCACTGAAGTTTACTGGAACTTATTTGCTCAAGGCAATTTCAAATATGAATTCCTAAAAAACAATTTTAACAGTGATAGTATTGCTCGATTAAGTGTTTGGTTTCTCAGAGTGACTACTTTGAAAGACAAGGTTTACTTGCATCTGTAAGTTCTGGTATCTATGTTAAAAAAAAGTATCATTCTTTTATAGTAACTTCTTATTTTCTGTAGTAAATTTTTACAGGCTAAATTTCCAATTATTTCTTGTGTATTTAACTCTTCTCTTTGTAACTCTATCATTTTCAATTCTCTCCTTTGTAAGTAAGCATCATCGTCTAATGCAGCAGCATTTGACAATTCTATTAAAATTGTTTATTTTAAAAAGCTATTCATAAGACCATTAACTAAGACCAGATTTAACACCAATTCCAGTGGCTGATCTCTACCCCAAATGGATATATGGCCATTTGTTATGATCTTTTGTTTACTGATTTTCAAGCAGTTTTCAATCTGTATGTCACTGATCAGATCCAAGCCAATTTGGACTAATTTTTCAAGTCACTTTTCATGAGGCAGTGCCTCAAATGCTTTACCAAGTTCAAATGTGTAACATCTGCTCTCTTTTCCCTGATAATTTTACAGTTCTCTCAAGAAGTCAACTACTTTATCAACCACGGAATGTGTTTTATAAGCCTCTGTTATTATTGTCCATGATTCTGTCACCTTTTAGAATTTCCCTTGTCAACTTTATTTGCCAACTCTTGATAAAATATTTATTAGTTAAGCATCTGATACAATTTTTCTTACAGTAGTAACGCTTTGTGAGTTTCAGTTCATTGGATTAGATCTATATATAAACTTTTCAGTTATTACAATTTAAAAGATAAAAGCCATAAAGTCTGTGTTAGTCATTTTTGTTCATATCCTGGGAGAAATGTTATTCAGACTTGCTGATTGGTGTATGTTTTGAGGTTTGAAGTATTCACTTACCTGCTCTTTGTCATTAGCTGTTTTTTTTTCTAGGTGCATTTTACAGTTCTCCATCTTTGCCATATGTTAAATGGATATTATGCTTGCAACAGCATGCCTGCAGAACAGTAAAATGTCTGTGCATGTACAGTAAGTTGACTCATGTAGCCTTTAGACACAGATTAAGTTTTTGATGCTTCTGTCATCTGATTGACATAAATGACTTGTGCTTAATAACATTCGCTTTCATGAGTTTGGAGGGTAATTTTTATGTATATAAGCTGAGAAAAATTTGCTTTATAATTAATTTTTGAAGCACATTCAAGAAGATTCCATGTAAACAATGCCTTTTTTTTTTTAGTGATTTAGACTCTGAGGTCATTGTGTTTACTGATAGAGTTTAGTTAATTGAACAAATATAAAAATCTTGTATTGAGGACCCTTGCATTGATTAAAATGCAGTGATATTTTATTAACTTTCACACATAAGTTACTCAACAAACTGTGTAGGAATATAATTGACATATCTGGTAGAGCCATATAAATTAAAACGTTGGTTATTATTTATCAAGGATTACTCAAGTATTAATTAACTGACAGCTAGAACACTGCTTTTGACATTCTTAAATTCCCTTTGGTTAATCTTATATATATTATAGATTAGTCAGTTTCTCCCTCTTTATATAAAATATTTAGCTTTTGAAGTGTTTTGACATATGGTAAACTTCAATAAGAAGGCAGACATTTTCAGTTTTGAGAAATGTAAATATATCATTCTGTAAGAAATTCCAAAATGTTGGCTATGGGACAATGGAAACCACATGTAGTTTTTCAGCAAATCTCGATATACAAGTAACTGCTTTCAACACTTTTTCTGTCTCCAGTTTTAATATTAACTACTTGATTAAATGTCAAACAGAGCAAAGGCCATTTATATCAGGCATAACTAATATTCATATTGTTTCCAAAGGATGGAAAACATTTAGTTTTGAATGTTTACTACTTTTTTTGTGGCTCAGTGATAATTAACTAGTACTGGGAATATCACCCGTTTATGATCTGAAATTCTTGGGGATTTGGGGACTTGGGGATTAATTGGCTGAATAAAAACTATGATATTTTGTTTCATTTTTACTTGCTAAATGGCAAATTTATGTTCTTTTCTGTTAGATTCACAATTAAGAATATAAATTTTGGACATATGTTCAAATCAGTGCTTTTTCTAAAATCCAGATTAGAAATTTTCTATTGTCAATGTTATGTTTATAGATACTATAAATGTTCTGTTCATTAAATTATAACTATCCATAATTGACTGTAGTATGTGTATTTCTATAAGTAAAAGAAACTATGAACATTTAAAATGTGAGTGGAAGAAATTCACATTTATATAGCACATGCATTTTTAAGCTTAAATTTTAATTTCACTTAAAAGGTAAGTCTGAATCTAGAAAGCAGTTCCTAAGGATAAAGATTTTAAACTTAGTAGAATATACCTTATAAATGAATGATGTTAAGTCAAGAAATGTTACTATGTCAGATGTCAAGCACAGACTCAGAATAAATATGTTTAGGTTTTGCTTTTTGTATAAATATTTAAAATGATACATCAATAGATAGATATCAAAGGAAGAAGAGTGCATTATTCTTTCTGTATATGTAAAATCAGAAGTCTGCATTTTGCTTTTTATAAAACTATGATGATTCTGTTTCTCAAGATGCCAAACATCCACATGACAGTTTTTTAAAAGATCAATTTTCTGTATAGTTCCAAGTTTCTTAATTTATATGAATACATTTCTGTTGTTCCATTGTTATTTACAGACACTCATATGTTGTTTCAAATTTTTCTTTCCGCTAAATTCATGAATCATTCACATAAACATGGAAATACTATTAAATCAATACATTCCCTTGTTACATATGACTTTTGTATTTCTGAGATTTTAGAATTTTTTCCTCATTAATTATGAGCTAAAGCACATTAAAAGATGCATTATACAAGCATTGTGAATGGATGTGGTCAAATGGGAAGGTTGAATATGGGGTAAGAGCTTTCCAGTTTTTAAAATAAGTAAAAATTTGTATCACAAATATGTTTACATCTTTATAATATAAAACATGGGCAATCTCAAGATAAAATAATATATAACTTTATGTATTTTTAAAAACAATGGGGGATTCTTTCTAGACCCTCAATGAGCAAGGACTCTGTTCTAATGACTTCACCAGGCAAATTCATCCACTGTTGGATTACTTTCTATCAGAATGTTTTTCTAGGACCCAGACAAAATGTATCCTCTATTTGATATTTGTTGATTACTGTTTATCTTAACATCCTCATACAATATGAGTAATTTGTTTACTTCTGCTCCTATTGCTTTTAGCTGTTTATCCATGGCTGTGGTAGACAGTGGAGGTTGGTGGAGGAGGGCAGATTCCGGTGTGAAATGAGGATGGCATTTTCGTGTTTTGACCAGAATAATTTAGATTTTTTTTGCCTTCCTATTTTTCAAAGTATAAGTTTTGTAAAGATGCCAGCTCTAGTTACATCACTGAAGAAATCGACTTGTGATTGGAATTTTACTCATGTTAGATGTGTTGTAAGATGTATTTTTCTGCAAAAGGTTTAGTGATGTCTGTACGCTAGAAGACCCAAGGTGTTGCTCAAATCTTACAAATACATTTTCAAATAGAATATGCAAAATAAAAATTATAGTAAATTTCAGGCCTTGTAACCTTTTACAAATAGATTCATATTATGTTGTTACTGTTTATTGATTGCCATACTAATCTTCATGTCATTAATTTGTTCTATATATTGTTTTTATATATTGCAAAATTCCTAATTATTTGTTTTTTTTTTTAATTATTTGGTTTTAAACTAGAAACTTTGAGAATAATTATTCTTCTGCCCTAGGTAAGATAGGTATCTGAATTGAGCTGGTTAAAATAAAAGGAAACAAAATCTCAGTAGTTCTCTGCAGGGTTTTAATTTCTTTTATTACATCTAGCTGGTTGTTGTAAATATAAAACCATTTTCTTTAGTACCCCTCAGAGTGTACAGACAGGATAAAAAGCAGAAGGGCCAGCCTTCTGCTTTGTGTGCACTCCCTTTAACTTAATGATAATTAATCTTTAAGTCTTAGAGAGTATGACTGGAGCAAAATTTCTTAATTTGCAATTTAGGAGCCCTTGGTGGCAGTGGCAGGGGAGAGGGGAGTCATATGAAGGTTCTCAGGACAAGGTGGTGGCCATATTCATTGACATGCCACTCTCACTCTCACCTATGCTTATGCTTTCCTACTTAGGTCACCTACACAGGTACAAGAATGGGAGAGGCAGATGAGCAGAGGGCGATACATAGAAAAGATAACTCCACAACAACATTTGGGAAATGATTTGGGAAACATTTGTAAAGTGAACCTGCAGCTATCTTGTTCATAAAGAACAGAGTGTGGCACCATGCACTTTTATGGAGTTAGTAAATAATGTTTGTTACTTGTGCATGCTTGCTTCAAGTTTTTCTCTGTGGTATGCAGTACGAAAGTGGAGTAAATTCATAAAGTAGAAGTGTTTTGTTTTCACTGTAGTAAAATCTCTAGAGTTAAAGTGTGGAAATTAGTAGCCAGTTACCTAGTTTGCATGCCTGTGGTATTTTCATGTTCTACTAATATGAAAATAAATTTGAATATTGTTTGAGACAGAGTCTCACTCTGCCACCCAGGGTAGAGTGCAGTGTCGTCATCATAGCTTATTGTAACCTCAAACTCCTGTGCTCAAGGGATCCTCCTGCCTCAGGCTCTCAAGTAACTGGGACTACAGTCATGCACCACCACGCCTGGCTAATTTTTCTATTTTTGGTAGAAATGGGGTCTTGCTCTTGCTCAAGCTGGTCTCAAACTCCTGACCTCAACTGATCCTCCTGCTTTGACCTCCCAAAGTGTTAGGATTACAGGTGTGAGCCACCACACTGGCTGATTGGATTGTTTTAAACCTATGGAAGAATTGTGTGCCTTTCTCATAGTCTCAAATTGTAAGAAAAAATTAAAACCTTTAAAAATATTGAAATTAAATTAAGAGATTTACAGATATTATCTTCATTTATTTTACTTTTTTCTTTTTCTTCTACTCTTTGTTTTTTGCTCTCATGCATATTATCTTCATTTAAACACACCTGAGATGACTCTAGTCTGTTCAGTTCTAGAAAACTTAAGAGTGATTTAAAAAATACTTTCTTTGAAGTTTATAATTCATAATGATATACTTCATTACTTATAGAATTGTAATGATCCTTCCAGTCAACAATTTTAACTCTATTTCCATTTATAATTGAACTACATTTCTTTCACTTTCAACATGCAAGATATATGCAATGACACAGAGATAATTATATATGTGCATATATCTGTATAGGTGCATATAAAACATGAAAGAAAAGGTGAAATTCAAATAAATCAAAAGTAGACAGTTCAGTTATTGACCCTGCTCCTCACTATGTCATGCTCAGGCATTTCCCAGGGGAATTAGTAAGGGTGGGACCCCACAACAAAGGGCAGAAATAGGGACTGCTACAGAGCTATAGCTTTACCCAGAGAGAGGAGCAATTTCAGTTGTTTAGGGAGCCTGTGCATCTTGGTGGGATTGAGGCACCTTGAGCTCAGATTGCTGCCCCGTGGTTTTGACCAAATCATTGCTCTCACTCTTGTCTTGAAACTCAAGTTTGGAATATTTACATTTTCATAGGAGTGCAGTGAGAAATTAACAGAGCAGGTGCATGGCATGCATGAAGCACTCTCATTTCTAGAGGTAGTGCTATGTGATATCCTTTTCTGAAGTGTTCTGAATATCAGCTATTTAGATTTTGGTGACCACTTATAAAATTGAAAGGAGGGGACATTGTTGACGTTTATTTGGAAACCCAGACACTACTTCTGTCTCTCTCTCTTTTCTTCTCTCTATCTCCCTTTCTCCCTTCTCCTCACCCTCTCTCCATTCCTTCCTCCCTCATATATTTCACTCATAGGTATTTTAGGAGAATTTTTACTTTGGTAGTATAATTTTGGATTAAAATAGTAGACGAAAAGTACCAACATTCTCCTTTTGAAACTCAGTAAAGATTATTTTAAATTTTCAAATAAGACTCCAATCCAAAAGTGTACAGCATGACTTTATTCAGAATATTAAAATGTGAGAACTGGAAGGGATCTCAGCAATTATCTACTGCAGTATCTTCCCTTTCCTAAGAAATGAAGCTTGTCCTAAGCATATTTGCCTAAGTCACAGAGAAGCAGAGTGTGTCTAAGAGCGGACTTTTTTCTAATGATAATAATATTTATTCTTATTATAAAAGCAGTGCCTGTTCATTGTAGAAAATATGGAAGGTACTAATTTAAAAACTCCCCCTACTTTTAATCCTATTATCTAGAGAAACTATTATTAACATTTTAATATATATCTTTCTTGTCTATTGTTTCCATACACATATATGTGCATTTTTACCATATTGGAACCATGTAGTCCATACTGTTTTTAATAAAGATAGCTTTAATAGTTTTCTAAAAATGAAATAGGGGCATTGTAAAAAATTACAACGGCACAGAAAAGTAAAAAGAAGAAAGTAAAAATATCACTTGAATTCTCACTGTCCAGAGATAATCATTGGCCAAAATGTTAAGAAAGCCATGAGATATGCTAAAAAATGGCTAGTTAATAATATTAATAACATTCTTCCAGACATTTGTCAATTTGTTTAGATATGGTAAAAACATATGGGTTTTACTCAATAACATCATGTGGACATACTTCTATGTCAATAAACAGGTCTATACCACAATTTTTGCTGACTGCATAATATTTTGTTATGTGGATAAATCTTAATTTATTAAAAAATGTTTATTGTTAATCCTTATATTATTACCAATATTTCTCTTATTAACAGTGCTATAACAAATGTCCTCAAAGTTAAATTTTTGTGTACATTTTTGATTAGTTTCTTATGCCAGATACCTAAGGTGGTGTTGCTGGATCAAAGGTTGTGCTGTTTATACTCTTATCAGCTATGTATGAGGAAGTCTAATTCCCTATAAATTTAATCAACATTGAATATTATAATATAATATATGAATTTATTTTGAAAAACATCTCATTAATGTTTTATTTTGTATTTACTTTTTAGCAAGGACAAACATGTCCCAAGTTTTATTGAATTGACCGTTTATTATTCTTCTGCTGTGAATTGTCTGTCTGTGTCATTTGCCAATTTTTAAATTCAGCTATTCAACATTATGTATTAAATATATTAATTCTTTTTTGTCATATATATGGCATTTTCTTTAATAATTTGCATTTTACTCTTCAGTTTGTAGACATTTTGTATGCATTCCTTCATACACATTCTTTTCATTTGTCTATAGAAGTTTTGAAGTTTTAGATGGTCGATTATATCAATATTTTACTTTATGATTATTGCTGTTTTTAAAATCATGCTTAGAAAATCCTTTCTTACCCAAACATCACCTGACTATTAGTTTATGTTTTCTCCTGATTCTTTTGTCATTTTTTAAATCTACTTGGAGTTCATTTTCATGTAAAATGTGAGAGAAAATCCAACTTAATTTATTTCCAGTAACACAGTATTTACTTTGTCATATACGTATGACTACCTTTGTCATATACTAAATTTTTTTAATTTTAAAAAGAGCTTTATTGAGGTATAAGTGATATGCAAAGAACTGTACATATTTAATAGGTACAAGTTGATGAATTTGGACATATGCAACCACCTAGAATACCATCATCATAATCAAGGTAATAGACATACCCAACACTTCCTAGAGTTTCCTGGTGGCCCTTTGGTTTTTATTTGTTTTTGTGTCTGATTTTTATTTTTGTGTGGCTAACTTTAGCATTTTTTTTCTTTATGGTTTTCATTATTAGTTCCACAATTTATAAAGCTTTCTACCTCAAGAGTATATGTATGTGTGTACACACATATACACATATGTCTGTATATTTTTCTGGTACATTTATGGTTCCATTTTGAATATTGTAATCATGAGTTTATCTAAATTGTATTTGGGTGTATTGTGTTAAATAAAATTTTATCTTAATTTGTCCTCAAATGGTCAGTTATATCAATAAAATTTATCAAATAATTCACATTTTGCCACTGATTTTAAATGTTATCTTTATTACATAAATTCTTACAGCTATTTGGACATATTTCTGGACTTCTTGTTCCATTCTATTTATCTTTCTGTTTATTCTTATACTAGTTTCATACTTTTAAAATTACAGTAGCTTTATAGTACACTTAAAATCTTAAAACTTTTCATAAATTTTTAAGTTTGGGGGATGTAAATTGTTATTGAATTATCCTTTAATTTACATTTCTTTGTCCAGTAGTGATTTGGAGCATTTTTTCATGGTTCTTGACCATTTGGATTTGCTTCTCTGTGAATTTCCTATTGCACTGTCTATCCTTTATCCATTTTTCTCTGAAGTTGACATATAAATATTAACCCTTTATCTGTCATCTGCTTTTCAAATAGTTTTGGAACTCTATTACTTATTACTTGTGGTATCTTTGACTATATACAAGTCTTCCATTGAAAACAAATGTATTTACAATGTCTGCCTTTATTTTATAGTTTCTAGGTTTCCTGTCTCAGTTAATAGGGTCCCCTACAACTAGCTGTACCTATAGTTGCCTATATTTTCTTGCATGATATGTGTTATTTAAAATTTTACATTTAAGACTTTAATTCATCTGGATTAATATTTGTATGGTATAAGAGAAAGGTCTAAGTTTATTTTTTTCAGATAGGTAGTCTGTTGTGCCAACGTTATTTATTATATGAGCTCTTTTTATAAATAGACATGTTGCTTTTTATCATATATTAAATTTTTACATATACTGAATTTCTTCTGGAGTTTCTATTTTGTCCCATTGATCAGTTTGTCTACTCCTATGCCAATACTATACTATGCTGAATATAATGCAATACAATACTTTGGCAAATACTGTAGTTATTTGGTTACAATGGCAGAAAGGCATTCTCCAACAGATAAGCATTAAGCAAATATACCTTTGAGTCCTTCTGGGAAAAAATTATTTGATAAAATTCAGGCAACAAAGAAATAAAAAAAAGAAATTAGAAAATGAGAGGGTCAGGCCATAAAAGGACTCATGGGGAGCATTAAATTTATTAAAGTAAAAATCTATGATCAAACAACTGTGAGAAATATATTGCAAACAGTATGTATATAAATGTAATTAATACTGACAATGTAGAAAGAACTGAAATAAAATCAGTTGGTCGTTATGTGGTAATTTGGCAATATGCATCAAAATTTATAATGCACATAACATTTGACTCAGCAATTCTACTCACTCTATTTAAAGGTGTATGTGTACTACTGTATTTTGTAATAGCAAAAGATTGGAAACAACACTTCATTGATGGGCAACCAGTTAAATAAGTATAGTTATATGAAAAAGTATCTAAAAAAATTGTTAAGTGCAAAAATGCAAGGTACAAAGAATTGTGTACAATATGATACCATGTACGTTAACAAAGTTATTCATACATACATATATTTATATTTGCATAGAAAAAGTCAGCAGGGGAAAAGCTAGGCACACTCATTGCCCTCATGGAGTTTATAGACTAGGAGGGAAGATATATGTAGAACAAATAATTACAAGTTCATCGAGCATATAGAATGATAGGGTACTCTGCGAGAATACAGTAAGTACATCATAGGTAAATTTAACTGGTTTAGGGAGTTAGAAAAGGCTTCTTTGGGAAAGTGATATTTTAGTTTTTAATAATTAATTCATTTAATGTTTCATATTTAATTTTTTCTTTTTCTAATTCAATTTTAACATGAAGGACATTCAGGAGTTAGTGAAGCCTTAGGAGTGAGATTTTAGGTAGGGAACATTCCAGGTAGACAAATTATAAACATGCAGGCTCCTGGTGAGGGTTGAGGGAGTGAGAAGGGCACTGCATATTCCAGAAAGAGGGCCAGTGTGACTGGAGCATAGAGGGCTGAGGTGAGGTAGGAGAGGAAAAGAACACAGATGAAGCAGGACAGTTGGGCAGGATTTGTTGAACACCAGGCCATGGTCAGGAGTTTGGTCATTGCTCAAAGGCAGGGGGCGAGTGACTGAATAATTTTAGTCTGTTAGGGAAGGGAAGTGGAGTAAAAGTTTAATTAGGTATGTTTTGAAAACTCTCTGACAGTTGTGTGCTAAATGGACATGAGGAGAACAAAAACAGACGGAGAGGCCACTGAAGCAGTCCAGGTAAGAGATGAAGTGTTGGCAGTGGAGGAGAGAATGAATGGGTTTAAAGATGCTTAGGCATCAGAATTGATAAGGTTTGATAGTAGATTGAGTGTAGGGAGTAAAGAAGATAGAAAAGTCAAGGAAGACTCCTTGTGTGGAGCTTAAACAGCTCTGTGGACAGTGCTGTCATTTACTGAGATAGGGAACAGATAAAGAGGAGATAAGTGGGAGATGATTCATTCAACTTTGGACCTGTTGAGACTGAAATGGTAAGTGGCATCCACACAGAGATGAGAGGTAGGCGATAAATGTATGGGTTGGTCTGAAACTCAGAATAGATGTATGGCCTTGAGATGGAAGTTGGGAGTTGGTGACATACAGATGTGTCTGATTTCATGAAGTACATGAAATTGCATCATAAGAGAGTACGTAGTTCAGGGAGAAGGGAGCCTGAGCAAGGCCCGAGGAGCACCCTCACAATGATCAGAAAGAACAAGAGGATGCCTGAAGACAGAACTGAAAAGGGAAACCAAAATGTAGGAGAAAACTCTCCAAGTGGTTTCTTGGGAAGTGAGGAAGAGGGTGTCTTCAGAAGACAATAGCCATTTAATGCTGCTAAGAAGTCAAGTTCTGAGAAGGCCTGAGACATGACTACTGGATTTGATTACAAGGAAGCCTTTTGTGATATGTGACAAGGCCATCAGGAGAGGTGGAGGCAAAAACACAGGTAGGCATAGGCTGAAGATAAATAGGAGGTAACCATAGAGAGTTGAAGTTAATTTGGGGGGAAGGTTTGGCAGTGAAGCGAAGGAAACAGACAGAACAGAAACTTGAGGATATGTGGGTCGTAGAAGATTTTTCCGTTTCATTTTGACAAATGCTTATAGGAAGGCACCAGTAAAGAAAGCGAGGTTGGAAACATAGGAGGGGGGTTAGCCATTAGCCATGTTTGTCACGATTCCTGAGAAGGCTGGGAAGAGCGGGAGTGAGACCTGTAGCACAGGGACAGGGGTGCTTGCCCACTAGTGAGGGGTTGGAAATAGGAGAGGGTTAGGTATAGGTACAAGCGGGCAGTGGATGTCATGGCAAGATATTCCAGTAACTTCCACCCACTGGAAGTTGGAGGCAAGGTAAGCTGCTAAGAGAGGAGGAAGGGTGTTGGGTAGCCATCTGGGCTTGCATAGGTGTGGGGTGTTGGAGAGGGAGATGACGGAAACTCAGCACTCCCCAGAGAGCCTCACACTTCTTTATGATGAGAGGCAAACTTCTGAGGCTTGGGTATTGTAACTTGAATTGTTTTAGGTAAAATCTAGGTGGTGATATCTATAAACATTTCTATACCTATCATATACTCCAGTGTAAACATTTAATAGTCACATAAAAAAGAAAACATTGAAGAGTAGACTGGTTCTACTCTACCACGGTATCAATTAAACGTCAATGTCCACTAAAAAATCTAGAAAAATATGAATATACCCATATGCTCCTTAAGCAAGTGAGATATATTAAATTCATATATGCAAAGTAAATATATTAATTTTTTCCCTATATATTCTTAATATATTTATATTATATATATTTATAAATAATTTGTCCCAAATTATTTTGGGGGACAGGTGCTATCTAGCTTTGTGGATTACCGAAATGACTATAGGAAGTCACTATAGCTGTACTTTAGTTTTCTCATTTTCTAAATAATGAAATCTACCTGAATTGGGTGCTAGTGAGGATTAAGAGAGGTGATATATGTAAAATAGCTAGGACAGTACATGGCACATATTTTGTGCTCCATTAGAGAGGAGTCCTTTTACTTATTCTTGATTTACAGGATCTGTAAGATTTATTTACAGAGTTACCATGAATGATCTTTTATTGCCTGTTCAATCAACCCATAATTTTTTTTTTTTTTTGACACAGGGTCTTGCTCTGTCTCCCAGGCTAGAGTGCAATGGCATCATCATAGCTCACTGCAACCTCAAACTCCTGGGCTTGAGCGATTCTCCTACCTCCGCTTCCCAAGTAGCTGGGACTACAGGCGCACACTACCACGCATGGGTAATGTTTCTTTTCTATTTTAGTAGAGGTGGGGTCTTGCTCTTATTCAGGCTGTTCTCAAACTCCTGGCCTCAAGTGATCCTACCACTTCCGTCTCCCAAAGGTTTGGATTACAGACGTGAGCCACTGCCCAGCCTCAACCCATAAACATTTATTGAACACCTACTAGTTACTTGGTGCCTAGTCCTGTGCTAGGGACTGAGGAAATAGAGCATGAACCATGGTTGTTTTCCTGGAGCTTTTTATGCTGCACTTAAAATATATTTTCATGTAAGAGTTTTACAAACACACACTTCTAGAGTCTGTTAGTTGCTTAACTGAATTGACTATGTAATATTTTAGTTCAGTGGCTAGCGTATCAGAGCCACTTAATACGTCTTATTTTTCTTCTCTTCTTCCACAGTAAGATATAAGCAATGCTAGCTTTATAACCAACCAACATAAAGAAATTCAATGTACAGATTCAGAATTACAAATAGTATATGATAGGTATGGAAAGAAACCATTGAAAGCATAACCGTCTTAGGAAGTCTGACCTTTGGGCACAGACTTCCAAGATTGGTTGCATGTTTTGCCCTAAATAGCATCCCTGACATGGTCTAGAAGTTTCACATCTTTTTGTGACCCTATCTGTGTTTCCTGTGGTTTTGCCTCAGGGATATCCTTTCCATTTCTGAAAGCTGAATTTCTGACACTCATATCTGATTGTTTCAAGAAACCTTTTTTTCTTACTAAAATTCACAATTCGATATCTAGTCTTTCTTCTGGCTCAATAAGGGGAACCGTTTCTCCGGAATCTGTAATAGGTCACTGCCTTACAGTATGAAACTGTACCTTTAGTGGTTTCTATGCTATTCATTCTTTCAGTGAATTCCAGTATTTTCTGTTCATTTTATGAAATTAAAAAAATTTATGTGAATGTATTCTCTTTGTAAAAAATTAAAATACACAAGTTCAGAGCATAAGATATAAAATACCTTTCTTCTCCTCAACTCTTCCACTTCCTATAAGTAACACTGTTAACATTTTTTTCTAGATATTATTCTATGTATTTTCCTGCATATATATGTCTATGTCAAATATGTATATTTATATATATATATGTTTTAACGAAAGTGGGATTTTAGAATACAAATTATTCTACAACTGGCTTTTCTTACTTAATAGATGTTGGAGCTATTTGACATGGTACATTTCCACCTCATTCTCATTAACAACTGCATAGAATCCTATATTACAGATGAAACATGATTTATATAACCAGCCTCCTGTTGAAATCCAAAGCCAAACTCCCGAATTTTCACCCAGACCTGATCCTCCCATACTCTTCTCCACTTCAGTTAATGGTAATTCTTTCAGTTGCTCAGGCCAAAAAAAAAAAAAAATCTTTTATTTATCTTTCACCATCCCCCTCCCCTTTTTACTTATCATTTGACAGATATTCATTTATTGATTACTTATCTCCTCACAGGTATAGAAGCCTCATATCAACAGGTCAGGAACAAGGGAGGGTAACAGTGGAAAAGGTGACAGGTAAATCTACTGAAAGAAGAAAAAAGCATGCATATGTGTGTGTAGGGGGGAGGGTACCTTGGCACCAATACTGGGCTGTTTCCTCCATAACTTTGGCAGGAATTCAGGTCTTTACTCCTTAATCACCTGGTACTCCTATCTCTCCACAATTGCCTGTTCTCTTGGAGTCTTTTACTACTAATATCTGTTCAGTCAACAAGTCTTGTCAATTTTTCTAAATATATCATGGCACACATCCACTTCTCTTTAATACCATTGCCATCATCTTATTCCAAGACATTACCAACATTGGCAGAGATGCTTGCTACAGCCTCCTAATTGGCCTCTCCCGTCAACTGTGCTACAGCCTCTGCTCTCTCTTCCATATTCTCCACTCTGTGCTCAGATTGATCTTTTCACAATGCACAGCTTAAAACCCTTTGGTGGCTTCCCCTTGTCCATGCCCAAGAATCAAACTCATGATCCCTCACCTTGGGCTCTTCCTATCTCTCCAGCCTCATTATGTACTATTCACTCCCTTACCGTCCATACTTCACCCATGCTGATTTTCTGTCAGTTCCTGTCTCAGGCCTTTGCACAAGCAATTCCCCTGACAGGAATGCTCTTTCTCTCCATCCTTCACCTTACATCATTCAGGCCCCATGTTACATATATTTTCCTTAGAAATGCTTTTCATGACTCCACAGACCGTACTCTGGACTTCTGGGTAGCATGCTTCACACTTGTGCTTATTGGTTAATATTGATATCTGTCTTTCTGGTGAGACTCTGTGCTCCCTGACAGCAGAGGTCATGTCTGGCTTTATCACTGGTAGGTACACATTGTATTCTCAACAGATATTTGCCAAATGAGTACAGGTGGTCTAAACTTTGGGAGAGTGAAAAATTCTCTGAAGTTACTGCCTTGGCCTGATTCAAGAAGTGATGATCTGGCATAAACTGGTACAAGTGAGACAGAACGAGGCAATAGAAGAAGAAAACCTCGTAGGCCCAGGGCAGAATATTTTCCTGCAGTTTCTCCTGGACTGGGTTCCATCAATAACCTACCGAGGTGGGGTTAAGACCAAAATCACAGTGTGGTTAAGTTAGAGTTATTTTTCCACTTTTACATATATAGGTATAATTTAATTATATATATAATGTATGTAATTACTTGCTTAGACATTAACTGCTAAGAAATTAATTTTTTAGAAAGTTGGATGTGTTTGATTTCATAGCATGGGTTTACTTCTTAGATAATCCCTTTATTGTCGTTATAAAGATCAGGTTAAAATAAGGCCTTGAGTTATCTTTTTTACACTTTGATATGTACAGTTTATTGTACATCAATGACACCTCAATAATGCTGTATTTTAAAAAAGATTGCCAATGGTTTCCAATACTGAGTCTGAAATTTTGACTTAAAAGCAGTTTTTAAAAATCCAGTACCTAACCTTCTTGGGAAACTAGAATCTAGACTCTAATTGTTTGATCTGGGAGCAGTGTCTTCACCTCGCTGGGCTACAGTCTCCTTATCTATAAAATGAGGGTAATAATAGTGCATGTAATACACTTAGAACTTGGGGGGTAATTGCTGTAATTGTGATTATTCTATCTTTCCACCTTGAATTATTTTTAAGGACAGATACTTGACTTTAGTCTCAACTGACTTTTTTTCTATAGTGACCTCACCTGGAATAACTTTATTATAACTCCATTGATGCTTCCTAGTGAAATAATCAAATTAGCCAACTCTCTGGAGAAATAATGAAAACAAACTGTTCTGTTCTTTTCTTAATTTAACATTTTTCATCTTATAAATTGGATGCAATTGAAGTTAAAAAGATACAAGGCTTTGTGAAAGTTTTGTGTGATAGAAGATAGAATATGATCTCAGCTATAATTACAGCCTTGTTAAATTGAGACTATAATTTAAGGATTTAGCTTTCATATTTAAAATTTGAGGTTTTGTATAACTGGAAGAATCCATAAACAATGATGACATTCTAAAGAGGAAAGAAACGGAAAGTAAACAGCACTGCTAACTTTCCCATTATATTTAAGTGCACTGGTAGAGAAGGACAAGTTTAGCTCCAAGATTCCTTACAACACAAGGGCACTATACAGCAAGAAAGAAGCTTCTGACCATACTTGTTCTTTAATATGCAATGCTGGTTACAACAGAATTTATAATCAGTTGAAGGTTTGATGAACTGACAACAACCCCTCTGCTCCCATTTTTATCTTCATGATTGCTTATTTATTGCAGGAGCATGATATTTATTCTTAATAATATGCTAATCATAATTACTAAGGAAATTGATGGTTAGCCTGTCTGGCATTAGGAGATCAAAAGGAAGCTGTGATGGAAACAAAAACATTTCATTAGCAAACAAAAGGAATCTAAATGGAGCACATTTTGATATCCTTATGATTTGGTTCTTACAAATTATTATTAACAGCTAGACTAAAACACTTCACTGTAGATATACAAAGCCAGGTTGTTGAAACATGTAGATTTGAGTTTGCTCCAATCTATGAATTACTGAGAAAGTTCCCACAGAGGACAGTAATAAATTGTGGTTGCTCTAACCAGAGACAGCCAGTCCTAATTTAGTTCTACATCTTCTTGCCTTATGCTTTTGTGTTTCCTGTCTGCTTTTGGTTCCTAGCATTCTCCATCTTGCCTTCTCCACTCTCCATGGGACATTTTGGTGGGAATACAATTCTACGTATTACTTCTTGTGATGTTTACATTTATATTTACTTTATCTCTCGTTGGAAAATTAAAGGTTATTGTTTCTCCTTAATTTGAACATCACTTGATTTTGTGTTTTGTTCTTTTTAAGTAAGGCGCACTATCCTAGTGTCTCTAAAAATAGACTATTGCCTACTTTGCCTTCTGGCAAAGTGACTTCTGGATCTGAAATAAAAGATGTTATAGAAAAAAAATAAGAAGACTGCTGCCCACTGAGTTATAGCAGAGAATAGAGAGAAGTCCAGAGAAGGTTTAGAAAATATTTTCCTTTTAAGATCCTATAAGTTTAAATACTCTTAAACTGCATCAATCAATGGTAATATACCTAGAAATGCTTAAAAATACTAAGAAAATGCAAAAAGGAATTTTTTGAGATGGTCTTGCTCTGTCACTCAGGCTGAAGTGCAGTGGCACAATCATAGCTCACTGCAGCCTTGAACTTGTGGTCTGAAGGAATCCTCTTGCCTCAGCCTCCTCAGTAGCTGGGCCTATAGGTGCTCACCAGTAAGCCCAGCTAATTAAAAAAAAAATGTTTTAGAGATGGGGTCTTGCTGTGTTACCCAGGCTAATCTGGAACCCCTGGCCTCAAGCCATCCTCCTTCTCAGCTTCCCCAATAGCTGAGATTACAGGCATGAGCCACTGCACCTGGCAGGACATTTAAAATTGCAATGAAATAGTTTGTGATTATTTTGCATATAATTCTGAGAGACTGCTCTATATAGTCTAATAAGAATCTGATTATCAGGAGAATTTACCCAAGAAAAGAAAATTGAACTTTATACCACAGATAGCTGACAAAAAGCAGTCTAGAAAGCAATATTGTTGAAACAAATAAAAACTGAACATCAAGACCAGAATACCTTAGTTGTCCATGACAAAATTAAGAAATTATTTGGAGTATTTGGGAACTGTATCTGTAATAGGCTTCAGATAATGGGCTTGCTATTAATGTGGTTCTCTCTGGAATACTTGGGTAGCAGTGTCAGTAGCCATTTATCTTGTGATCGTATGGAAGTCATAGGGATGAGGTGATATATAGAAAAACAAAGTTTATTATATATAGATAACCTGTAAATTTGACGAAAAGAGCCAATTGTATATAACCAAACTGGAAAAAAGATGAGAAGAAATTATACATGTCTGCAAAAGGTTCTAAATAGAATATATTTCAAGTCATCACACTATGATAGCCAGAAAGAAGATACTTTTGGAGCAGAGAAATGTGATGAAATGATTTAGATTGAATATAAAAAAAGATTTTAAGAATTTTAAGAAATCTAATACATTGTGTAATGTCCTTTCACAGGCCCAGTGTGGGTCCATTTGTTTTTATTTCAGCTTATTATGGGGGTACAAAAGTTCAGGTTATATATATTACCCATTCCCCCCCATCCCTCCAGTCTGAGCTTCAAGCGTGTCCATTCCCCAGACAGTGCACATCGCACTAACACATAGGTATGCACCCATCCCCTCCCCCCACCCCCATCCCCCGAATCAGTCCATTCCCCAGACAGTGCACATCGCACTCATCATGTAGGTATGCACCCATCCCCTCCCCCCAGCCCCCACCTCTGTCCGATACTCAATTGGTGTTATTCCCAAATGTGCACTTAGGTGATGATTGGGGAAACCAATTTGCGGGTGAACTAATAGGCAAAGAGTTTATTTGGGGGAACAAACCATGTATCTTCAGTTTTTTACTTCAGATTTGTACCATATTAAGTAGAATAGTGCACCAAACAGTGTCAGAAGATGACTTAAAGTCTCAACTCTGCCACTTATTAAATGTGTGATCTTTGGTAAGTCAATAAAGCTACCTTTACAAATTGAGATAATAGCACCTATCTCATTCCTCATTGGGTAGTAGTGAGGCTCAAAGGAGTTAACAGATATGAACATGCTCCACAAATACTAAGTAAAAGCCTATAATGCTAAAGTAGTTTAATCCTCTCCTTTAGCTGAGCCAAATTAAAATGTCATAAATCAGTAGGTTATATCATATTCTTCTGAAATTTAGCAATTTCAAAGTAGCATTGGAAAGTTATTTCACCAGGAAACAGAGTATGTGGGAAAGTTAAGAATGTGTAGTCATAGGGGCTATGTGCTTATCACTAGTTTGGTTTAGTGGATACACTAATTTGTAATGTACATCACATTTTAAAGACTTTATTAATTAGTTTTCTAGAGGTAATTTTGCATTAAATACATCCACTTAACTTCTCTAAAATTATTTTTTGCATGGTGACTTTAGTCTCTGGGAATGGTAACCACTAGCTGCTCTGATCACTAGATCTTTTTTTTTGTAGATTTCAGTGTCACGGTCACTTAACCTTTCTCATAAGGAAAACTTTTCAGATCTTGGCTTCAAAAGTACTGAAAAAGAAAATTTGGCATTTACGTTATGATTTATTGAGTAAAAAAACTGGTAAATAAAGTGAAAAATTTTTTCAATTTAATTGGGCTAATAAAACAGCTATCAAAAATTGTTATGATTATGTATTGTGAATTTTTACAAAGTATTGAGCAGAATATATATGGTTCTTTTGGTTGGCATGAAGAGCACAGTTTCTTAAATTCGGTCTGGTTCTGTGTTCACTGTCTTTACTTCAGGTATCTGTATTGTACACTTTGAGTTGTCTTTCCTATTTTGACAAGTTGCTAAATTCTAATGCCACGTTGATTCATCCTCTGTGAATTTGGTTGTGAAAGTTTGTATATAAACATCAATCTGTTCTATTATATGTGAAAATCCTGGCTCCCCTTTTCACCATGAAAGCAGGTTCAGATACGAACTGTCTTTTTATTTTTTAGGCCCTTTAGAAAATTATTTAGCATACCTATTATTATTACATTTTTTTTGAGACAGAGTCTCACTCTGTTGCCTGGGCTAGAGTGCTGTGTTGTCAGCCGAGCTCTCAGCAACCTCAAACTCCTGGGCTCAAGCGATCCTCCTGCCTCTACCTCCCAGAGCACTAGGATTATAGGCGTTAGCCACCATGCCTGGCCCAGCGTATCTACTTTGAATGTAAAAAATACTCATTAAGTTTCCAAAGTCTTAATCATAGTACATGGAAAGATCCTTTTGTGGTCACAGAGAAAGGTTTTCTAATTTTCACATGAATTTAGTATGTTAATCTGTTCATAGTAAAGAGAATGTTGTAGTATTAATATTTTCACACTACAACCAATGAGTTATGTGAAGTGCTCATGTGACCACAATTGAGTCAGTTTTTTTTTTTCAGTCAGGTTTTAGAAAAGCAATTGGCAGAATTGTCTTTGATTATTTCCTCCAAATCATTAAAAATAGTACGTACTTAGTTTTAAATATTTATTTTGGTTTCATTTCTTTGTTTTTACCCCTACCATGTATGACTCAAATAATCACTTTTAATTATTCTAGATGACAACAGTCAGTGCTTTTTTTTTTAACTTATTGACGTGGTTTTGAACATCATGGGTTTTTTCCCCCCTTGGAAAATTGTCTGCATCCTTAAAGAGATTCTAGGTGCCAAATGTGTGTACATTCTGTATTATTCTTACCAGCAGGACACTCGTGATTTTTTTTTTTTTTTTACAGAAAGAGTAAAAGATGAAAAGATAACATGAAATGGACAACAGAACATAAACTGAATGAGCAGAAATAAAGACAGTTAAGAAAAAATATGATAAAGAAAAAAAAGCAGGTTCCAGGGAATTATTTTAGGATACAATAGGCAATGTAATTCAGTAAAAAGAAAAACAGGGATGAAAGTCCTGAAGATAAGTGGGAAAAAATAGTAAGAAGGTGTATTTAGGTAAGGTAGGAATAAAACCCAAAGGCTGTGAGAAAACAAGATTTATTTTAAGATTCAAGAAAAGAGCTGAAATATTTGTAATACTGTGAGGATAACTGAACTGCAAAAACATATAGGAAAAGAGTCACAAAGGTAAAACATCAAAAGAATTGTAGGGTTTATTACATTTCTATTCAAATTATTTCTATTTTTAAAAAATGTCTGTAATCAGATTAACAATTACAACAAAGTAATGTTTCTAGGGTTATAATTTAGATCCATAGAGTTTATGTGTTTAAACTAATGCCATCAGAATGAGAAAAGAAATAATTACAGACATTATCTAAAGGCAAAAACCCAATCTAGAGAATATATTTGAAGGAAAACTTTCTTATTATGGTATAACACCAGCTGTCCTAAAGGCTTTATAGAACATAATTGTGATTAAGCAGCACTCCTGCTGCTGGTGTAGGAGTTATAGCCAATAATAATGTATTGACATTTATATGGTTGTGATGCTCTGACCTGAACTCACTTAACTAGTGCCCTAGTAATTGCCAAGTGTTTCACATTCACTGTAATGCCAAGATAAAAATAGCAAAGTTGATTAAATACAGTTAGATGTTAATATAAAATAATAAACTTAAGTACTTCATATAATGTTGTTCCTGACAATTTGTTTTCCTCATTGAGTAAGTGAATGCAATTTATGGAAAAATAGCCCTTCATATTATTTCCCTAAAGTTAGGCACCATGAATAATTAGTCTTTACTAAGCAGTTATTAAATCTTCACTCACATTGTAAATCAGTTGAAAATGAGGAGCAATAAGAGAAAGTAAGATTAGATTTTTAGAATGCTATTTTTGTGTATTTTAAACTGCCAGGTCACCAGGTTTTTGTATTATTATATCAGGTGATAAAATTTGATTTATTTAAACCTTCTCTTAAACATTTTTACCCTTTTCAATGCTTGAGACTCTGTAAAAAGTTGAATGAATATTTACTTACAGTTCCATTTAGTTTTCTTCCAAATCAGATATTTTCCTTACTCTCTTATTTTGTG